>NC_058131.1:121604009-121645367 GCF_016433145.1 Gracilinanus agilis | reverse complement strand
GAGAGAGAGAGAGAGAGAGAGAGAGAGAGAGAGAGAGAGAGAGAGAGAGAGAGAGAGAGAGAGAGAGAGAGATGTGTAAACAGGACTGTTACTGGATTTAAAACATGGTACCCTTTAATTTTTAAAGTATAATTGATTTAAGTACAGAGGAGAAAAACTAGTTCAGAGTTGATTTAGTATACATGGAACATATTGATGTAAAGGTACAATCTGTACTGTACCCTCACCCTCACCCTCTGCTCTACCACAAAGACATAAAAAATCCTGTTCTACCTTGAGAAACAAAAGAAACTTTGAATCTGGATTGAGATAAAGTAGGTTTGAATTTTAATTTGGCCATTGCTGTGTGGCTATGGACAAGTTATTTTACCTCTCAGTAACTCCCCTTCTGTAAAATTAGGATAAGAATATTTATACTACCTTCTCCAAACCTCCAACACAGAGTTGTTAGGAGGATTGTGCTTTGTAAATCCTAATGTGCTAAATAAATATGAATGATCATCATAGATAATAATAATGTTAAGAGTTGAAAAGATTTTAGTAAACAGTCTAACCATTTATTTTACAAATCAGGAAAACAAGGCCTGGAGAAATGGGGACAAGAAATAAAATGGTGGCTATTAGAGAGTCAAATGCTAAGAAAAATAAGGAACTAATAAGAGATGACCCTGGTTAGTTTAAATCACCAAGTCATGAACTACCTACTTTCTATGACACTGAAAAACCTGACAGATGGGATTTTTGAATGGCTTTCAATCATATTTGAAAGAATGGGGAGTCTGTGATAGGTGTCATAGCAGAAGAGAAGGGCAAATGTCACAATTTTCCCAGAAGTGGAGAGAGTTAAGTCTCACAATAGAAGCTATGGATCTTGACTTTAATTCCTTACAAAATTCTAGACTGTATTATTAAAGGGATGGCTGGTGACCATCTAGGAAAGAAAGTAGTAACAAAAAAGAAGCCATTTTACCTTAAGAGGCACAATGTCTTATGAGCAGGAGCTGTCTCATTTTGGTTGGGTATGGATGTAACCATGCCTTGCACATAGTAGTTGCTTAATAAATGCTTCAACAGAAGGTCATACCAGACCAACTTCATCTTTTTTAATGGTTAATAGAACAGCTAGGTGGCACAGTGAATAGAGTACCTGGCCTGGAGGCAGGAAGACCTAAGTTCAAATCTGACCTCATGCACTTATTAGCTAAATGACCCTGGGTAAGACATTTAACTCTATTTCCCTCAGTTTCCTTATCTGTAAAATGATTTGGAGAAGGAAATGGCAAATCATTCCATTATCTTTGTCAAGAAAACCCTCAAAGTGAAACAGTTGAAAAACAACAACAGAAGAATGTTGAAAAAATAGTTTAACTAGATTTTAAGAAAACATTAAAAAAACATATTTTGTTATTCTTGTGGTCAAACTGGAGAGATGCAGACCACATGATAGTATAGTTAGGCTAAATAAGAACCAGTTCAATGGAATCTCCACTCGTCCTTGTGCTTTTTGACATTTATATCTTGACACAAGCCTGGGATTAGCCAAAATAGTGGACAATAGAGTGAGGAACATTCACCAAATCTTGTAAGATTTGATTTATAGGAATAAATGCATAGGCTAGTGAAATGCAGGCTCATTCAATTGAAAGATATAGTGTCCAAGACTAGGAAGTTGACAGTATCCAAGTATGCTACCCTAGCCAAATCATATATGAAGTTTTATAATATCACTCATGTTATTCTGAGCAAGTTCCTCAGTTTCTTTAACTGTGAAATAAAGGGTTTCAGACTAGATGACCTCTGAGGCTCTTTCCAACCCTAAATCAATGATCTTATGATCCTACGTTCAGTTCTGGACACCGCATTCTATAGAGACATCGGCAAATGAGAAATGGCCAAGGGTGGGTAATGAAGTTGGTCAAAAACCCTGAGCTTTTTCTATAGGAGACCCTGATGAAGGAACTGGGGTCAACTGACCTGGAGGAAGATGTAAAGGAGATATCAATACTATCTTTAAGGACTGGAAAATCTGTAATCTGAAGAAGGATTAGTAACTTGTTCTCCTTGGCCTTAGAGGCCAGAATTCAGTGGAAGTTGCAGAGAAACAGATTTAGATTCAAAGAAAAAGCTTCTTAACAATTTGAGCTATTGCAAAGTCTAATGGCAGAACTCAGGATATTGGAGGGAGAAGAGGAGGGACTCACTGGAGAGTCTTCAAACAAAGGTTGATTATAGAAAACAGAAAGCAGTCTTCTTCAGGAAAGGGTTGAAGATGATTTCTGGGAATCTTTCCAACTCTGAGATTGTCTAAATTGCCCATGTCACACAGCTAAGTTACAGTCAAGACTAGAATCCATGTCTTATAATTCAAGGTCAAAGCTTTGTCCATAATCCATTTCCAGTCAGAATTAATTTTCTATAGCAAGTGCTTCATTAGAATTATAAATATAACCATAAGCAACAAAATAGATCTAGCTCTAAAGGCAGTGCCAGGCTTGGGATCAAGAAGACCTGAGCTCAAATCTAGCCTCAGATATTTTTCTGATCTGTGAGTGGGCAAATCACTTCAACTGCTTTCCTTAGTTTCCTCAACTATAAAATAGGAATAATAATAGCGCCTATATCTTAGGGTCGTTGCAGGGACAAAATGAGACTACAGTTGGAAAGGGCTTAGCAGAGTACCTGCAAAATATTAATTGCTTAATAAAGCTTGTTTCCTTCCTTCTCTTTTAACAATAAGCAGTTACCTACATGCTGAGATTTGTACACCTTTGTAAATCCTTGTCTGCCCACGAATAAATATTTCCCTGACATATTCTGTTGCCATTACAGTCTTTTCCTTGAGTTAAGTAAGTGTGTTTCTAGAATGTCTCAGGTAAAATGTAAATGTATTAACTGGGAAAGACAAGCCTTTTTTTTTTTTTTTTTTAATCAATGATTACTACATTTTAGGCACAGAAACCTCTGAGAAGATGAAGAAGGGGAAGGCCAAGTCAGGGCAGCCTATAACCATGGGAAATCCTCTGGAACTGGGGACAAGTAGAAGGACACTAATTGCCTGTTGTGAGATGTCATACAAGGGCAGATAGCATCATGAGGCATGTGGGAGGTATCAGATCCATATTTTATGTCAATTTTGCTAGGAAAGAATGAAACAATGTTTGCAAACTGAATGGCATTTTCTTCAAGGCCATCATTGGGTCTGTAGTTGCCCAAATGATGCACTAAGGAACCAACAAGCTTTTGGTTACCTTGAGTTGGACATTGTTCACAAATCTAACTTATAGTCCTGTTTAAATAGTAACAAGGGAGCTTAAATATTATTACTTGTAAAATGTTGATTAAATAACTTCTAAGGCCTCTTTTGGCTGATATTCAATGCTATATATAGATGCTTCCTTTGCTCTTAAATAAGAGATTTTCAGTAGACACCATGTTCTCTTTCTCATTCCAGTATTGCACGCATGATATAGGACACTATTGGAAAGAGGAAGCCAGTAGGGACAGTTTGGTGACTCAATGGATGGGAAGTCCTGGATTCAAATATGACCTCAGATACTTCCTAGCTGTGTGATCATGAGCAAGTCATTAAATTCCATTGCCTATGTCTTATCACTCTTCTTTATTGGAACCAACGTATAGTATTGATTATGGTAAGGGTTTAAAAAAAAGGAAGCCAGTGATTGGATTTTCTTGGCAGATATGTACCCACAAATGAGACATGATATATGGAGAAAGTGTGTATGTTTGTAGATAGGTAAAGGTCAAAAGAGTCATAATAAGTAAAATATAAATGATCAACAATGAGAGTCAAGATTTGAATCCAAGTCCTCTAACCCCAAATCAGAACCCTTACCATTTTTTGGCATTAGTTGGTTACATATGTACACACAAACAGACACACACTTTATTGTATGTTTAAAATTTCTGAGGACTAACATTTCCAGCTGTGTACTTTAATTCCAAATACGTTTAAGTGTCTACTATAACCAACTCTCTGTGCCAGTTGGTAGGAATACAAAGAAGATGACATAATCCCTTCCCTCAAGAAGTTGAAATTCTCCTAGGGCTAGGATTGAGAGAATAGGGTGGAGGGAAAAGGGTATGTATAAATTAATAAGTAGTGTAGAGTCTGATTAGGCAAAGGAGAAATCCAAGAAATACTCTAGAAATGTTCCCAGGAGAGAAAAAAAGTTTTAGCTGAGGATCAGTGGTGGTTAGAGATCAGGAAAGGCTTCATGAAGGAGTTGACATTTGAGCCAAGCCTTGAATGCCCTCTCTATGGAGATAACACACCTCATCCTTCAGCTTAATTAAGACTTCTAGCTATCTGCCTGGCTGCTGCCTTATTTTTCCCCACCTGAAAAAACAGCCTCCAGACTTGAATTCCAGAAGTCATGCCTCCATTACTTGGAGCAACATCTTTAGTGGACTTAAGTTTAGTGTATCTAAACGTATTTATTCTAACTAGAATTTGCTCTCTCCTCAGTAGACTGATTCACATTCCATTCTGCCATCTATTCCCACCCAAACCATCATGTGAGCTGTTCTGCTGCTAATGGATATCCTACTTTCCTCCTCTTGCTCAAATCAATTGTATCACCGCTTCTGGAAAGATCAAGACAATGGATAACCCTAGGGATCAAGGCACAGTTCCAGGGGCTCTTCAGTCTCTCTGGGTGACTACTCCCCTATATGTGCTGTTTCCCTTCTTTAGAATGAAAACTCCTAGAGGGCAAAGATCATCTTACTCTTGCTTTTATGTCTCTAGTCCTTAGCACAACACCTGGCACATAGTATCTTATAAATATGGTTTTAAATTTTTTTTAAATTTACTCATAAATTAAAGATAGCATCCTAGCTCCTATGAAATATAAAATTATGATTTTATATACTGGTCAGGTTATAAAGATCATCTTAATGTGAAAGTTCCTAGATATCTGAGATTGAGTCTCTTTTAGAGAAACTTTATAATGTTTTGATGAAATCACTGAATTTTAAAATAATTGCAATTATTTTAGCAGTAGCAATAGGTCAATTCTAAGTCAATTAAGAGAGGAACAGAGGAAAGGGTGTTGGATTTAGGGTCAAAGGACTTGAGTTTAAATCTTGGCTCTAGTACCTAATATGTGACTTTGAGCAAGTCATAACCTCTCTGGGCCCCATTTCTTTAGCTATCACATAAAGGGGTTAGGCTAGATAACTTCTGAAGTCTCTTTGAGCTCTAAATCAATCAATCAGTCAATCAATAAGTACCTACCAAGTGGGGCATCTAGATGGCTCAGTGAATAGAGTTCTGGGCTTGGATTCAGAGAGATCCGAGTTTAAATGTGGCCTCAGACACTGAACTAGCTGTGTAACCTGGGGTAAGTCATTTAACCTCTGTTTGCCTTCATCTACTAAAGAAGGAAATGGCAAATCACTCTAGTATCTTTGCCAAGAAAATCCCATGTACAATAAGGTCATGAGGTCCAAGAGGTAATGAGGAATTGGATAGGACTGAATAACAAACCTACTAAGTATCAGTTACTGTGCCAGGCACCAAAGATACAAATAGAAACAATAAAATAATCTTTACTCTCACTTTCTATGATCATAATAATATGCATATTCCATATGGACCTACCTTACAACCATCAAATGTTTTTGTACATGCTTTGGAAGCAGTGTTCCAAAAGTATATGCCTGGGTCTCTAGTTGGTCCAATTTTAAATATAATTAAATATTAACTGATCCTTTTGTCCGATGAGTTCCTAGTCTGATTCTCCATAATATACTGATTCAAAATATCCGTAATGAACCCATGAGTAAACCCCTAGAACTGAGATGGGAAAACAGTTTCACATATACTATCTGGCAGGTTAAAAGGCTTTAAAGCTTGTTTTAGGAGACTATCTGTTTTATGGGAGGTAGGCAAAGAAGAGAAAGTAAGAGAAATGGGATTTTTCTTTAATTCCTTTTCACGAGTAGTTTACTCATTGAGTATAAGTAGCTATTTGCAAGGCTTTTTGAAATCATAAGTGCATTCAATGTTTTCTTTCCCTGAAACAATAAAAAGGAAACCTGTGAAAAAGCAAAGCATATTTACAATATAATGTCTAAAAGGCAAAAGCCAGAGTCAGGTTGCAACCTGAAATCTAGAAGAGTCACCCAAATAGAGACATGTTCCTTTCCCACTGTCCACTTTTCAGATTTCTTTAATCCATTTCTTTTAGTTGTTTCAAAATGCAGAACTGTATCTCTCCTCAATTCTGACCAGAAGTAACCATCATTCTATTTAATACCAAAAAAAAAAAAAAAAAAAGGAAGAGATTACATTAAGGTTCTGACACAAATTGACAAAAGCCAGAAGATTAGAAATGAACACTATCACTCCATTCTTAACTCATGTCATTTTAAAGCAAAAACGGTTTTAACTGAAGGACTGCACTACAGTCAATCAGATTATGTTTTTAAAAGATGTAAAAGACTCAGTAGGACAGCTAAATCCATATGCAGCCTTGTATTCTTCTCTTACAAGGGCTCTAAAAACATATTTATGAACACACTAAATGAAGATATGGCTGGGAACCTAGTTACACCTGAGACCAGAAAAACCTGGAGAATAATTGTGTACCAGGAGAGAAGCTCTGATGATTAAAAAAAAAAAACTTTCACCCCACCCCACCCCCATTTAATGTCATCCTAGGTCTGGGCCCCCCAGGAGCTGCTATGAGGTTTCTGAACATTCAGTTGGAGCATGTGACCCCAGCAGCTCAGAAGAAATGGCAGTCAAAATTCAGTTTTCAGAGATGTACTGTTAGCAATATACTTTTTCAAAATCAAACATTTCACACCTATTATCTCTCTAGATTCTAACATCATTATTTCCATTTTATTCATTAGAAAGATGAGATGCTTAAAGGTTAAGCAAGTTGAAGTCTGAGGTAGGACTAGGATTCAGAAATCCTGCTCTGAGGCTTTTTCTTCTTTGCCTTATTATTCCTTCTAGTTAGGCAATGGGCAGCCCTAGACTTCCCTCGTCAGTGCAGGGATGGAGTGTGTGCTGGGGAAGAGCCAAGAATTCCCTCACCTTTCAGCTGGCTCTACCTCTACTATGTAAGAAACCTTCTGCTCTTTTGTAGATCTCCAGCTATTTGCAGAGATGAAATAGAGAGGACTCCATATCCCTGAACTTTTTTTTTTTCCTGCAGGATTTTCTTAAGCTTATAAATAGTGGGATTAAAGGGACTTGTCTTTCCTCTCAGCTCCAAACTAGATCTGTATTTTAAGAGGACAAAAGGAAGGCTAGAAAGAAAGTGCAGAAGAAAAAGAGAATGAAACCTACCTCACAAGCATCCTTGCGGTTAGAATAAAAATGGTACATGTAAAATGCTTCGTAAACTTTAAGCTAAATAAATGTCAGGTAAGAGAGATAGTTAGGGGTAATTAACCCATTGGACTTCGAATCAGAAAGATCGCATTCCACCTAAATTGCTTACTAGTTATGTTAAGAAAGAACTTAATGGTTCGGTGCCTCAGTTTCCTCATCTGTAAAATGAGAGGGTTGGACCTGATGGTCTGTAAGATTTCTCACAATTCTAAAATTTTTGGTCCTATGATTCCTCCCATCTCCTCTTGCCACTGCCTATTTTACTAGACTGGGAGGATGAAAGCAATACTCAGTCAAGGCAGAAGAATAATAATAAAATAATAAAAATTTTCATCCCTGCCTCTGTTATTAACTAGCTATATAAACTTTTGTCAAGTAACAACCTCACCAGGCTGGTTTTCTCATCTGTAAAATGAAAGTGGTTCAATTCTCTCCTAGTTCAAATGAGATAAAATTTATTAAAGTTTTTAACAAGGTTCCTGGAACATAGTAGGCTCTATATAAATGCTTATTCTCATCCCCTAGTTTGAGATCGCTTTTCATCCGTTCTTCTAACACCCCTGAATCTTCAGGGGGAGGCTGGGGATTGTAGGCATGGAATTATACACACATATACACACAAATATCATTTGCAAGATGCATTTTCTCCTGCATGATTTGTAGATTTCCAAGTTTCTAAAAAAAAAAAAAATTAAAAAAACTACACACAGAAAAAACAAACAAACAAACAAACAAAACCCCTTTAAACCCCAGGTCTGGCGGCCACTGGAGCCCTTGATTTCAGAGTGAAAGCCCACTGCTTCTGACCCATAGCATGCAATCCGGATCACCCATGGAAGCCGACTTTTATTTTGAACTTCTCAGGGAAACAGAACTAAACAGCCTCGGAAAACTAGCTTGACGAAAACAAAACAAAACAAAAGTCCTTTCCAGTTCGAGCCTGAGCCCCCGTATGCCAAGTTCCAGCCCGTAATAAATTTTATTGCAACGTTATAAACTCCTGAAAAGAAGAGCTTAGAATAGAAGTGCTGACACGACTCACTAAGTAGTGCCACTTAATGCTGGTGGGCTTATGCCCTTGCTGAGGAGTGGGAAGGAAAAGCCCTTTGCCTCACAGACACAAATTTTTTATTTTCCTTTTAATTTTTTTAATGGCAAGAATTGTTTCCCCTCAAAGGAAAATCAGCTCTCTTGCAAAAAATTTGCTAGAAGCGCCGGAAGGTTGTGACTCAAAGCGAAAAGACATATTTAGGCAAAGTTGAATTCATCTTGCAAATAAAGCCAGCTTTTTTTTTTTTTTTGGAGGGAGGGGGGAATGATTATTCATTTAAATGACAGCTTTATATACTATAATTACAGTCATTAATGAAGGCCCAATTACTTTATCATACATTATTAGGATCAAAGACTCTCTTCAGAATCAGTTTGTCGGGGAGGGAGCGTCAATACAAGAATTAGTACAAATTCAAGCTGGAAGATTGGGTTTAAATAAGGCCCTAGGAGGGGTGAGGGAACAATGCTTGGCGCTGGCACTGGCAATCTAGGGACGTTTACAAAGACACACTAGAGGTCACTGTTGCTACTTCGAGCAAAGCCTTTACCTTCTTTTGTAGTGGTAGTGCTTAGGCTAAGGAGCCCCCGGCAAAGTTGGGCTATCTCCATTTTAAAAGAAAGCTTCTCGGTGCCCTCCATCCACCCCCACTTTGAGTAGTGTGCACTGTTGGCCACTGCAAAAGGGACAGTGTAAAAAGAAACCTTAAATCCTGTGGATTCCTTTTGTGATCTGGGTCCAAGCAAACACGTTCCTCTTCTGTGTTCGGCTGCCTTCTGCTCACTTTGTGCGTTGGGGCGGGAGGGGGTGGGTGGGGAGTCTTTTCACAGATAACACCCTGAAGCAACCCCAAAACAAATGTAAATGAGGAAAGCTGGTAGTTGGGGTTCTCTTGCCAGGAAAGATACCTCAGTGTCTCTGTATTGTTCATAAATGTAGCAGATTGTTACACTTTGTCCTAGGGTTAGAAATGTCAGGGGTACAAAAAGAAAAATACACAAACCTCTCTCTCTACGTTTGTCAGAGCTCTGAAAAATTTGTGTGCGGTACAAGCAGAGTTCGTTCTCAGAACGATGCATTAAAGATGGAAGCTTATTTTAGGCGAGTAAGGATTTCCCGAGGTTGGTCATTGTCATCTTAATAAGATGACTAACCTGAAGCACATTTTTATTTGTGGCGCATGAAGGGTCCTCAGCTTCCTCATCTTGTTTCCAGCCATAGTTTAATTGACCAAAAAGACACAACAGGGTGCTCATTGTTTCGGGAAGAAGACTGTTTTAGAGTCCCATAATCCAGTTCCTGAGTGGATTAACTGAGCCTCTAAAAGCCCAGCAGTTTATTCCAACAAGAGAACCAGATCGCTGCCAAGGAAAACCATCAATTATTCCTATGATTATGATTTCATATTAGAATTTTTAAAGTGTTGATCTCGAGCATGGGCACTAGCATGACAAACTATTGCTATGGTGGCATGAACGCTCACACCTTGAAGTCTTCCACACACACACCCATGGCCAAACACAAATAGGACTACTCAGGTGATACATATGCGGAGTTCAATTCAGCAAATATTTATTTAGCACTAGATAGACAGTGAGTGATGCTACTCCTAAGGAATTTATGTTCTATTGGGATGGGGTGGATGGAGGGGCACAAGACATGTGCACATATACTTAATTACAAAAATGTGTAAAGTGGGAGGAGGGCAGCTAGGTGGCTCAGTGAATAGAAAGCCAAGCCTAGAGACTGAGAGGTCCTAGGTTCAAAATCTGACATTTCCTAGCTGTGTGACCCTGGGCAAGTCACTTAGCCCCCATTGCCTAGCCCTTACCACTCTTCTGCTTCGGAACCAATACACAGTATTGAGTCCGAACCTGGACAAAAGGGTTTTGTTTTGTTTTGTTTTGTTTTGTTTGTTTTTAAGCTTTAAGGGCATTTGGTGCAGACAAAGGCTAATCAGTTGGATTTAGTTGGTCCAGATCAGTGGCACCACTTTTAGGAGATTGGTGGATTAGAGGAAGCATGGATGTACTGTGTTGGTTTATCTCAGGGTTCCAGGCTACTTTTTTCCATAGGCTGCACAGCCAGAATTGTTGCAATCATTAAAACACCCTGTCTTAGCAAGTCCTTTGCAAAAATAAATACAAAGTAATGTGGGAAGAGGGAGGAGGTCACTAGGAAGTAGTGAATCAAGAAAAGCCTCAGGGAGCAGCTAGGTGTCTCAGTGGCTAGAGAGCCTGGTCTAGAAATCAAAGGTCCTGGGTTCACATCTCAATTTAGACAATGTTGTATGACCCTAGGCAAGTCACTTAACCCTAATTGCCTAGTCCTTTACCTCTTCTGCCTTGGACTCGATGCTATCAACTCTAAGACAGATGGTAAGGGTTTTAGGAAGGGAGGAAGAAAGAAAGAAAAATAAAGGGAAGGAGGAAGGGAGGGAGGAAGAAAGAAAAAGAAAGGGAGGGAGGAAGAAAGGAAGAGAGGGATGGAGGAAGGGAACAAGAGAAGGAGGAAGGGAGGGAGGGAGGGAGAAAAGAAGGGAAGGAGGGAAGAAGGAAGGAAGGAGAAGGAAGGAAGAAAGGGAGGGAGAGAGGAAGGGAGGAAGGACCTGAAATTCAGAGACCTTCCAGAAGTCCATGGATAGCGTTCAGGGAGCCTATTTAAAAGAATTACTTCTTGATTTTCACTAACCTCTACCTGAAATTTTACTTTTCCTTAAATCTTGAATGTAGGCAACAGCAGTAGTATTAACAGTGCCTGTGACATAGTCGCCAGCAGAAATCAGTTTCCTCATGCATTAGAGTTGTTGCCAAGATCTCAAAATATTATTTACACCATCACTTCTTTGAAATAGTTGTAGTTATTAAACCAACCACTGAATCACATATGATCACTATTTTCCTATCTACAGATTTAATTTTAATATGATTGGTTTCCTTTGTATTTCCTATGTTTTTTATTTTACATATTAAAAACATCAGTCCTGGGTCTAAAGGCTTCCCCAGGCTGCCACAGGGGTCTGTGAAATACACACAAATGTTAAGAGCCCTTAATCTAGCTGAAGTGAGTATTTTAATGTGCATGCAGGGCTTTATATATACTTCAAGATTTCTTATAATATCCTGTAAACAGTCTTTATTGAATTAAATGAACCCCTGAGTAGGATGGAGAAGGCCTTGGTTGGTGTATGTTAGTATAGCCAAAATGTAATGAATTGAAAAAAATATTCTATGCTTTCTTAAACTCATGCTTTTTGGAAGAGACAATATGTGTCTAACTTACCAGCACTGAGGGACAGCAGTTGCATTTACACAAAAAACAATTATGAAATGGATAGGGGTGGAGGAGTTTGGAAAACATTTGAATTTAGTCAAACTAAATTCAACTGCTATTTTGCAAACAACAGCTTGTCTTAATTCATTATTGTTATTGTTAATGTTTTAATAGCTGGGAGAATAGAATCTATTAAGAAATGTTATTATCATCCTTATTAGTTTTGCTAACAAAACTGAGCACCTTTTACAAATGGGCAGAGCTACTTCACCATAAGAAGTCCTAGTTATTTTTACAAAGTAACTGGTTTCAGAAATATGGCCCACAAGCCACACCATGGATGGAGGGAGGCACTGGGGTTCAGTGGAGTTAGATGACAATGGAAAGGGCTCCACAGTTCTTACAAGGTTGAAAGCCACTGCCCTCCCTCCCTGTTTCTGGTAGTAATTATAATGTGAAATAAGTTTTGTTTTAAATGGAAGTTTCAGTAATGAAATTTGGAAGCAAGCGTCATTTCCCTTCCTTTGCCCACTACAAAAAAGATGATCTGAGGACAAACAATAAAGGAAATAGCAAAGAACTATTATGTGACCTTGGGCAAATCTCTTCAAGCATATTCTGCCTGTCTGTTTCTTAATTCCTCTAAGTACACAAGTGAAAAGTAATGTGGTGACCTGGCAAGTTCCTAGTTTTTTTTGTTTTTAATTTATTAATGCGAAGACTGATCAAATTGCCAAAATTCTAAATTAACCCAATAATTACCCGGACAGAGAAAATTCCCTATCCGCCAAAGCTCTCTTCCTCTGGGTTACCTGCCCAGATGCTGATGCCTTTTTTGCTTTTATTTCCATCCAACACAATGAATTCTGGGCCCTGAGCTGGGCACTATTTACATAGTAGGAAAAGTGGAAGATCCTCCAGTACAGCAGAGGAACTGGTGAGCGGTCCCATTTGAAGGGACTCATGGAGTAGTCATACCGTCAGGGACTTTTTTCCATGTTGACACCAGTTTTTCCACATGAGAAACTCAGAAGGCTAGCCTCTTGGCTTTTAAGATAAATAGCATTTCTCATCTCACAGAGGAAGCCCTGCTGAAAGCCAGAGGCACTGAATGAGGGGGTGGGAGCAGGACTGGAAGCAAGAGAGGCCTTTGCAGAGAGAGGCCCTAAAACCAGCTCGAGGCGTAAGAGCAGCGGGCAGGCGCAGATGCCGAATGAAAAGAAAGGAGGAACAGAAAGGTTGCAGCAAAGTTGACACTAATGTCATCTTCCTGCCTGATGTATTACCTCTAGCTTTTGTTCCCAGGACCTGTCATTAGCCCCAGATTGGCGTATCCAGTCAGGAAAACCCTTTTACCTTCGGTAAGGAGAGAGATAACTTTAGCATGGAGCGACCTCTTTAGGGGCTCTGCCCCTCCGTACTTCACAGTTCTCCCTCCATCAGTTCCTTATTCTCTCCAGACTTCCCAGATTTCTGCCAAACAATGGGGCTAATCATACTAGAATATCTTCACATGTTATGGGGTGTTGTGAGAGTTATGAGGACTTGGTACTGTTTGAAAAACATTGAACTCCTTATGGAAAATACAATGGAAACAGAAATGCCTAACTCTTGTTCACGATGATTTTATGGCCTTACCAGAATTTGTCTTCTGTTCGTGCCTCAGTTTGCCTTCTATTCTCCTTAGGAGTCTTTTTGGCAACCAGAAAATTAGCATATTAAATTCTAAGTAAGAATATACTTGTGCAAAAGAGGATTAGATTGAGGTGAAGAAGGGAGAGGGTAACAGTATAGATGATTCTTCCAATAATTTTAATAGACTAATTTTAGTTGAGGTATGACAAAAAAGTGGGGGGCCGTCTTTGTAACCTGGGGAGAGGGTTCCATTCATCTGCGTTCCTCTGCGGTGCTGGCTCATGGAGCATGTGGTACCCTCCCTTGGGGGATGGATGTAGCAGTTACTTAGTGATTTAAGTGGCAATGTTTGGTTGGAAAGTCTGCCAAAGTCTGCCATTGACCAGGAGGCTTTGATTGGCCTACAGTGAATTGCAGACCTGATGAATGAATTTGTCCAGAGTGCCAAAACCAATCCAAAATGGCTGGAGGGTGGGAGAAGCCCGAGACAGAAGGGAAATGCAGAGAAGAAAGACATTTTTTCTCTGATGGGTTCAAAAATGAACAAGATGTTCTGGGGCCCAAAGAGAAAGCATGGTGGGCCAATGAAAATATTAACTAATTAGGATAGCTTAAGAAGATTGTGAACCATGTTGTCTGACTGCTGAATAGAATTCTTTTTCTATGCCATTTTGATTTCTCAGAATGCTACAAGTATATTGTGAGTGAGTGTGGGGTCATAGATTCAGAGCTGAAAAAATCTTAGAGATCATTCCATCTAATGTCTTCACTTTTACAGCAGAAGCAACAATTTAAACAGACAATTTCCCCAAAGTCTAACAGGTTAGCAGCTTTAGCAGGGTTGAGATTTTTAAGCCAGATTCTCTGATTTCATATCTAATACCCTTTTCATTCTCTCTGTTATAAATAAATTTAGGAAAAGGTCATTTTGGACCTGGATTATGGTGGAGCTGAAGAAGTAAAAGAAAGCTGGACGCCAGAATCTGGGCATCCAGGTACAGTGGCCATAGAGACCCTCCTGGAGTTCAAGACTATAGCCAGAACTCTGAACTTTAGATGGATCAGCAACACCAAGGGAGAAACTTGGAGTGCTGGCTCAGGACACTGAGAGGTCAGGATGTTTCCTACTGATGATACTTGATCCCAGGTCTTTCAGACTCTGAAGATAGCCTTCTATCTATTACACCACATGCTTCTCATGAATTTAGTAACGCTTTTAAATTAAATTATATTGTATTAATTATAGCAACCTCTAAATATATTTGAAAAAATCTAACATATCAACAGTATTATTCTGTAGCAGATCAGGTAGTAGTAAGCTTTGAGTCAGAAGACTTGGATTCAAATTCTGTCTCTGATATTTCTTAGCTATGCAACCTCTAGTAAGTCATTTAGCTTGTATATGTGGCACTTACCTACTATGTTGTAGATGTGTTACAGTCTGTTCTAGTGGAATGAATTCTTATAGTAAGAACTCCCAAAAATGAAAAAATTCCAGTTTCATTGGGCATTTGAATAAATAAATATATATACACATAAATAATGTGTGTATGCAAATATACACACATATGTATATGTCTGAGAGTTCACACATATATAGACATGTACATGTATATACAGGTGTATATCCACATGTGAATATATGTATGTAAAACATATCCCATTATATAGTTTGTTGAAATCAGATGTGACAAATGCTTTGTGGACATTCAGAGATGACTTTTTTAATAATTTATTTTTTAAAATATAAAACAATATAATATGTAGCATAACAATAATATAAATTATAATAAATGTGCTTATCCAAGAGAAACAAATTCTCACATTAGCTATATCCAAAAATCTGTCTTATTCTTTTCTTTTCCTCTTATCCTCCCCACCCTCCAAAAGGCAGGTAGTAATCTAGGTTGTAACATATATTATAGAATACATATTTCCCTGTTGATCATGTTGTGAAAGAAGACACAAATGGCTTACGCTAGAGAAAAATTCATGGAGGAAATAAAATGAAGAATGGTATGCTTCGATCTGCATTCAGACTTTGCCTGTTTCCTCTATGGAAGTAGATATCCTTTTTTGACATGAGTTCCTTAGAGTTGGCCTGGATCCTTGCCTTGATAATAATTAAGTCATTCACAGTTGATCATCATACATTATTATTAGTGTGAACAACATTCTCCTGGGTCTGTTCACTTTACTTTGCATCACTTCATATAAGTCTTTCCAGGTTTCTTTGTGATCATCTTGGTCATCATTTCTTCTGGCACATTAATATTCCATTACAATCATATACCACAACTTGTTTAGCTGTTCTCCAGTTGATGGACATCCCTTTAGTTTCCAGTTCTTGGCCACCACAAAAAAAGTGCTGATATAAATATCTTAGAATATATCGTTTCCTTTCCTTTTTTTCCTTGATCACCTTTGGAAATAAACCTAATAGTGGTATTACTGGATCAAAGGGTAGACAGGGTTTTATAATTCTTTTTGAGTATTATTCCAGAATGACTTGTAGTAACTCTAGGGCCCCCTAGAACCCTGGGATCTTTAGTTTGAAACTCATTGGCATAGAGTTCAGTACGAAGGAAGAAGGCTCCACGTTATAAAATCTGGGGCCAATTCAGTAAGAGTTAATGCCCTTGGGGAACTTAAAGGATTGGCAGAATCTTTCACAGAAGGCTAGAACCAAATATTTAGTGTAACAATTACATTCACTGAATTACCTGGGTCATTACTTTCCGTTATTTCCCCTATAATACCCAGTAATTTGTATTAGTTAAATTTATTTATGACTATAAGACTGATATCAGGTATAACAGTTATTAGGTAAGAGATACACACACACACATATATATATATTTATATTTAGACTTCATAAGCACTGAGTTAAGTGCTATAGATAGCTTGGATAGATTGCCAGTCTGGAGTCAGAAAAATTCATTTCATGAATTCAAATCTGGCCTCAGAAGGGGCAGCTGGGTACCTCAGTGGACTGAGAGCCAGCCCTAGAAATGGGAGGTCCTAGGTTCAAATCCGGCCTCAGACACTTCCCAGCTGTGTGACCCTGGGCAAGTCACTTGACCCCATTGCCCACCCTTACCACTCTTCCACCTAGGAGCCAATACACAGAAGTTAAGGGTTTAAAACAAAACAAACCAACAAATCTGGCCTCAGATACTGAATAGCCATATGACCTTAGGCAAGTCATTTTACTCTGTTTGCCTCAGTTTCCTTATCTTAGAAGAAAATGGCAAAGCACTCTAATATATTTGCCAAGAAATCCCAAATGTAGTCACAAAGAGTTGGATATAACCGAAAAACAACTGCACAATAATAACAAAGATAAATTCACCATCCTCAAAAAAAGTTTAAAGTCTGGTTTAGGAGTCAAAGCTCATACATGTAAAACCACTGATAGACAAAATAAAACTTTAGAGGACTTCTGTGAGAGAATGATACTAGAGTAAATAGGTCTATTTTAGCTGTCTTTTGTTTTTGCAACTATTAGGAACAAGAAATGGCACTTTTAGGTCTTTTAATGAAATTATAGATCCTTGATGTTAAAGAAAAAGGAAATTTAATTCAATAAGGATTTATTAAAAGTCTGCTATGTGCCAGGCATTATACTAGACACTAGGGTTACAAAGACAAAATGGAAGCAAATCTCATCCCCAAGGACCTAATAGTCTACTGAGAGGAAACAAGAAATGAAAAGTTAAATATTAAATATTTAATTAAATATTAAAATATATGTGTTTAAATTAATACAAAAGAGATCCAAGATCAATATAAAGTAATAAGGGATGGGGGAATACTAACAAATGAGGAAATCATGAAAACACCTCTTATAGGAGGAGGCACTTGAGCTGAACTTTGAAGGGAGATATAGGCTATAAGAGGCAGATGAGGGAAGGCATTCTAAATATCGGGAATTACTTCTAAAAAGAGGTGGAGGCAAAAAAATGGATTGTGGTCTTGAGGAAATAGCAGGTAAGTCAATTTGGTTAGAATATAGAAGTACACGATGGGAGTCACATTTACTAAGTTTTATGTTAAAGGTTAACAAATGGTTTGGTGGTATATTTGAGACTCAGTTTCCTGATCTGTGAAATTAAATTAAATTTAACAAACCTTCTATTTGCCAAACATTGAGCTAGATGCTTTATGGTTTCTTAAGTCTCTTTAAGTTCCAAGTTCTGTCTCTGAGAATGTACTGAAATTGGAGTGGGAATTCAAGGAAATACATTAGCTTTAATATATTCACTTTAAGGGAAAAAGTCCAATGTGATTGGTTAAAGGCTCATTTATAAGACAACAGACGACTTAATACTCTCCTACACTGATAAATTTCATGAATTCTTCCAAATGAGATAAATCTAAAACCAGTAACATGTATATCTATCCAAGCTTGTAGTGAAGTCCAGGTTCTACATAGCAAAACTTAGACACAAAGACCCAGAGAGCTAAATTGATGTCAAATTTAACCACTTTTAAAATGACAAGTTGTCTAGCCTATACCAGACTATCCATTTTGATAATCTCTTTCCATATTTCATTTCATTCTTGAAAGGAAGTAGATTAATGATCATATAAGTTCCTTTGAATGAATATCTTCCTTATAAGGCATGCTTGAGAGAAATTAGGGGGGAAAATGACCATGACTTCATTGCCAAATAAAGTAGCATTATGCCATTTCTGTTTAAAATATCTTAAGCCTCATCAGAATGGCCTGTCAGACTGACTGTGGGGAAAGAAAATGAAACTGGGGCTCTTTTGTAATTACTTACAGATGCTCTATTACTCTGGTCCTCAGTTTCTTCATCTGTAAGATAGCAGAAAGGGGAGAGAATGCTCAAAATAGAGTATCTCTTATAGCTCTACTAGATCTTAAAGACTATGATACTGTTTTGTTCTGTTGTAAAAAAAAAAGTTGACCCAAAATGGCACTGGTAAAATAATGGCTCTCCATGGTAAAATCAGGTCAGCTGTCATGAGAGAATTGAGGAGGGCCAGTGCCTCACCATGCTAATAAAATATTCTCATGAGAACCCAGGAGGAGGCTACTTAGGGTCAATATGTAAAATTATAATTTTAGAACTACAAAGGGCCTTAGAGACCATTTAATCCAACCCTGCTTTTATCCAAATGAGGAAACTAGGAAGTTAAATTATTTGTCCAAGTTCATACAGCTGATCTAGGCTACAAGTTCCTGGCTCACCGGCCAGCATAGTATATTTAGAAGTATAGTTCCATCAATTAAAAAAATATTGCTAGGGTTTGCTTATGATGAAATTTATGTTAAATCAACATAAATTTGATGAATAGGGCAAGGTTGGTGGGTGGCTAGTCTTTTATTCATGTAGCAATTTGTTTTATACTTACATAATGAATATATTAGGTCTTACTGTATCTTACTGTTGTCAGATCTGTCTACTAGGTTCTGAACTCCATAAAGACAGGAGCCCTGAAAACAAAGCTATTTAAATTTTGTATTTCCCCAACACCTAGCACAGAGCTTTGTACTCACACAATGTTTAATCCATATTTATTGAATTGAATTGCTAACCTTATCATAGGGAATTAGCCTTTTGGGGAGAGGATATGAATTGACAGACAACCATGGAATAATGAAGTGGAGGAAACAATTATGGGAGTAAGAAGATATTAAAGTTGTCTGGAAAGTGGACATGATTCTTGGAGCTCCTTCCCTAGACCTCTTATTGCTGGTAATTCCAGGCAGAAGATAGCCTGGAATTGACTTTGGCCATACCTCCCTAGAAATGTCCATAATACTGGGTCAGTGGCAGCCAGATTGGATCAGTCCGCAAGATGATGCTAAACTAAATCACCATCACTAAGTCAAGCCCTTTAACTAGCTTTCTTAGTAATGGGATCAGTTTGGTGGTGGACCATCCAGTCTTGTGGTTCTCTTTCTTGCTGTAAAGCCTGTATTTGTCAGATGGCTGACTAGCATTATAGGTCACAGACAACACTTAAAACATTTTATCAAAGCTTTTGACTTTATGAAATTAACTGATTCCTTCATTCTCTTATCATCGCAAACATTATTTTCATTTTCGTTAGAATTCTATCCCCAAATGCGTCCAGCAAAAAACCAGGTTAACTGGTCTAACTCTTACCTAGCCCAACCATTTAGGTAAAAGTAATTAAAGCAACTCTCATTAGAAATGGCAAACATCACCAACCTGGCCTTCTGAAAACCTTAGAAGAATGGGTTGAAATGCCCAATTATGGATTCCTTATTAACATTGAGTTTCTTTTTATCTTAACCACCTGTGAAAAGGATGCTGAATATTGTGATTGATGGAAGTCCATAGTCATTTGACAGCAGCCATTTTCTGATATTCCCTCCAATGCACTTTCTCCTCCACCAAGACTCTCACTAGGTTCACAATTTGGTATGCTTTATTTTTCCACTCAGCTTTCTTAGGCACACCATTTTCAAGACTTTGATGTTTGCAAGTAGGCTTTTTTGGAGGCATTTCACCTGGTGCCCTATGGGGGAATTTAGGAGGAGGTCTTGTGGTATATTTGGTGTAGACAGCTAAAATAGCATCTAGAGCAATTATACAAATTAATAGGAGACGTGTAATATATTATGGAAGCATTTGCCACATTGGCATGGAAGACTTGAATGGCAGCATTTTACAGCTTTGGATTGAAATGGAGCCATGTCTGAGGGTGGAGGCAGGGAATCCGGTTGCCCAGAAAGCTGTGAGCATCTCTAGCCAAGCAGACTTGGGTCACAGACGGCATTCCCTTATCTTCCTGGAGGTTGGGGCTCAGAGGAAGCCTTTCGTGAAACACAGCCCAGGGAGGGGAGGCGAACAAAAGGCCTTGAAGGTTCAGAGACTGGACCAGAGGAGAACAAAGGGCTAGCCCAGTGCTGGTGGGGATTTAACCTGTGGTTCCTATGAGTCAGGGTGCTACATACCTGAGGCTTCCCCTACTAAGCTGCCTCTCAGCACATGCAAAACCATGCCTGTGACACAGCCACCTCAACGGAAGGGAATTAATTAAGCTCTGGAGCTGACATTCCCTTCTGAGCTCGTGCCACCATGCCAGAGATGGTAACATATCACTCTGTGAGAGACCAGACATGGCTGTAGGAGCTGTCTAGACCTGCTGTGATTAAGAAGGAATATTCTGCCTTAACTCTGAATGCATTTTCTTGTGTCAGGATTGAAGCCTAACTGTAACACGACTAAAACGTCAGAGGGATTGGGTTTGCTGAGGAAATGAAACATATTTTATCTTTTTTTTTTGGGGGGGTGAGGTTTCCATTAGGGTCCATTGGGTAGAGCTTTGTCCACAACCAATGTGCTTGCCAGTATGTGTCTTCCCTCCCATGGGCTGTAATGCATAAACACATATTTAGGCACTTAAAAAAATTTAAATGAAATGTCAGTCAGGGGTACCCAATGCCCAAGATTCAAATGAAGCGAAGCATGTGGATTATGTATTCAGAGATTAAATCCCTGTAGTTATTGTACATTCTTCAGAGCTACTTTTCAAAGTGAAATGTCTCTGCCATTTAAAATGGTATTTTTATTTTGTCAAGACACTAAAAGCAATTAGAGGGCAGTGTTGACTGATCACTCGCCAAATTTCAATTTTCAAATCAAAGCTGTTTTGGAGTTAGTATGTGTGAGTTCCCCAAACATCCCTAGTCACTATTTTCATCTTACATTCATTCAAAATCACTGGTTGTTTTTTCCTCCCTCCTTAGCACTCCCCACCCTCCCCTTTTTTTAATCGAAGCAACATTTTCTCTAAAGTTGAAAAGACATGACACCCTAGAGCAATCTGTTATGGATAAATGATGGACCCCTTGATAGAATGGTTCTTAATGAAAATAGGGAGGAATCCTTTGCCCTGGAAGCCTGGAGGGGGTGCTGTCTGGGGATGGGTGGTGCAACCACTGTTGAAATAATTATAATAATACAAGTTTCAAGATGCTCCCATTCTAAGAGCTGGCAAAATGCAGTCATTAAAGTTTTCGTATCAATTGTTTGTAGGATTTTCCTCTTCTATAAAATAAATAGAACGTGAAACAGGAAAAATAAACAAGATGCTTTTCTTGCTACAACTTTTTTTAAAAAATCCTATTAGAATTGTCACATTTTGCCTGCCTTAGAGATTTTGGCAGTCAAGACCATCAGAAGCTCACGGGCTGTGTGCCATCTCCTTGATGGACCAGACCTTTGCTTAGTAAGTGAGCCTTCAAGTACTCACTATAGTCATGCTGAAAAACTTTCAAATGTCAGATGTTGTGTTGCAGAGCCAACGTGACCATGACTTTTGAGTGTTTCTACAAATGAAAGTCAATGTTTAAAACAAAAGCAATCAGTTGGCTCAGGATGGATATATTTGGGCATTTAAGAAAAAAAAAAACACTTTGAATCTTTAGCACCTTATTCAAGCCTTGCACACAACTGGTACTTAAAGTTTGTAGGATTAAGGGAATCTCTGAAGATATGAGCAGTTTAAATTGGCACTTCCAATAGAAGGTCAGGATGACCAACAAGACAGAGAGACCATGATGATAATATCAATACTAATTGGTATTTTTTGATGTTCAGAATACAACTCAAAACATTCATTTAGGACTTAAGGAGTACAGAGCAATTATCTAGGTGCTGGGACAGATGCAAAATTTAGATCAAATATGGTCCCTGCCTCTATGGGGCTTACAGAGTAGTAGGTTAAGTTTTGTAAAAGGGAAATAGGTTTGAAGCATAAGTATAAGTAGAATAAGGTATAAACACATTATAATATACATATATTTTAGATACATATGTGTATATACATATATTTTATATGCCTTCATGTATGTAATATATATGTGTGTATATATATATATACATATGCATTATGGAAGTGCAAAGCACTCTATGATGTCTGAGATGGTAATTTGCTTTTGACTGGGGCAATCAAGTAAGACTTCTCAAAATGCATTTTAATTGGACTTTACAGGAATTCAGCAGAAGAGAGGATGGGAAGATATTTTAGGGCTAGGGAATCATTTGAATGAGGGGAAATTTGCATGAAAGGAAATGAGAAAATTTAGACTATGTTCAGGGATTGAGCATCCCAGCTTAGCCAAAGATTAGACTGCATGAAAAGGAGTAATATTAGGTATGGTTGGAAAGGTATAGTAATGCAAGGTTGTGGAGAGCCTCAAATGCCAGAAAAAAAAGGTGTTTGAATTTTTCTCAGTAGACAGTAAGGACCTACTGAAGATTTTTGAGCAGAAGAGTGAAATTGCTATGGAGAATGCCTTGTAAGTAGGAAGGAGAAGAGTTAGATAATTACAATAAGTTGCATTTCATAGTGTTTCGAGGTTTGCAAAGTGCTTTACAAATACTTTTTTTGATCTTCACAACAACTCCATGGGGATGAGTTATTTTTATCCCCATTTTATTTTATTTTTTATTTTTGTCCCCATTTTATTTTTTTAGCCCCATTTTAGAGATGAAGAAACTGAAGCAAACAAAAGTTAAGTGAGTTGTCTGCCATTACATAGCTAGTAAATAGCTGAGGCTCTCTTTGAATTCAGATCTCCTTTACTTATTCACTCTACCACCTAACTACCTTAAATGTAATACTTAAAGGCCAGTTGCCATAACCCAGGAAAGTAATAATGAGTGGCTATACTTAGATGGTAACAAAGTAGATAGGAAGAATCATATATGGGATTGGAATTCCTAACACTTGGAAACTGGATATAAAACTTGAAAAAAAAAAAAAAGGAAAGACTTCATGCTTATTATCTTTAAGCATATGGGACTGTGAGAATTGGGATGCCACTAGAATATAGCTTTATGACCCTGGGTGAGTCACTTAATCCTTTTACCTCAGTTTCTTCATTTATAAAATGAACTGGAAAAGAAAATGGCAAACCACGCCAGTATTTCTGCCAAGAAAACCCCAAATGGGATTGAGTCAGGCACAACTGATAAATGACTGAAGTGTATATGTGTGTGTGTGTGTGTGTGTGTGTGTGTGTGTGTGTGTGTGTGTGTGTGTATAAATGAAGATAGAGGAAGAACAGATTTTAGAAAGAAAATAAGGTGAGTTTGGTCCCTATAAAGTTTGATCCCTATAAAGTCATCCCATGTAGAGATAACCTGTAAACTTGTAGATGTGAGTCTGGAGTTCAGAAGAAAGATCAAGACCATAGAGAGAAAGTTAAGGGTCATCTCCATGGCAGTTTAATAGACACTGTAATTATGAATGAGATTACCAAAGTTAAATTTAAGTCAACAATCACCTTAAGGAGTCAGGAACATAATGGAGAGTTAATATATAGTATATAAAGCAGTGGTTCCCAAACTTTTTTGGCCTACCACTCCCTTTCCAGAAAAAATATTACTTAGAGCCCCCTGTCACATACCATCCCCGCCCCCTTACAGTTATTCACTGCCCCCAAATGCACCTGTGGCCCTCACCGCTCCACTGGATCGCTGCAGCACCCACCAGGGGGCGGTGGCACCCACTTTGGGAATCACTGGTATAAAGAAAAAATATTTAAGAGTTAGAAGGAAAACCAAAGACCAGAGGAAATTTTTAAAAAGCTAATGAAATTCCTTCATTAAATATCCCTTTAGAAGGCTTTTCAGTAATACTTTAGCTATGAAGACATTGAAATCAGAGAATCTTAGGAATGACAGGAATCCAAAAGGCCACCTAGCAGAACCTATCATTTTACAGATCAAGAGACTTAAATCTGGAATCTCTTAAGTGGTTTCATAAAGGTCAGATTGGAAATCAGTAGTAGAGTTAGGATGAAAACGCAGATTACTTCTGTCTACTATTTCTTATTAAATCAGTAGTTCAAAATTATGTGTACAAAGCAAGTAGAAAGTCTTTCTGAAACAATGTTTTTGATTCATGTTTTCTCAACAGGTATACTATCTATCCAAACTAGAATGTATATTTATATTATTTGTTTCCTTATACTTTATTGTATTTATTTATTGCCTTAGATTTAAATATAGACACATCAGTGTTATTTCAAATGCTTCATTTAGTGCTATCATTGGTGTTGGTATTTTCTCTACTAGTACAGTTTTAATCCTTTTATTCCTTAGTAGCCAGCTTAAAATAGTTCTTGGTATTAAATAGAAATAATAAAGATCTCAAAATTGATAATTGTGTTTAGTTTTGGAGTTTTTCCCCCCAAGAATCTGTAATTTCCCAGCATGAGTACTCTTTTCATGCATTAATACAGATCAAAACCCCTCTGAGGCTTAGCAGATGACCAGAGTAAAACATCACGCTTTGACCAACTGTTGATGAGTGTTCCCTACTTAGATAAACTAACTCTTGGATGGCAGTCTTAAGTGTTTCTGAATAAGTCAGATTAAAAGCCATTGTAGGTCTAATGCTTATGGGCAACTATTGTTAGGGCAAAACAATTACCAGAAAAGTAAAAGATGTAGTTAATCAACCAGTCGTTTCATTTTTAAAAATTTCATTTAATTTTTTTCTCCTACTACATGAAAAAAGTTTTCAACATTATTAAAGGAATTTTTAGTCTTGAATTCCCCTCCTCCAATATGGTAAACAATCTGATATAGACTTTTCATATGCAATAAAAAAAAATGTTTTTCCATAGTAATTCTTTTGTAAATGGAAACTTGAACAACAAAAAAATAATTAAGACAAAGTGAAAAAAGTTTACTTTGGTCTGGATTCAGACTCCACTAGTTCTTTTTCTAGAAGCAGATGACATTTTTAAAATTATAAGTCCCCTAGAATCGTTTTAGATCATTGTATTGCTGAGAATAGTTAAGTTACTCACAGTTGTTCATTGTACAGTATTATTGTCACTGTGTACAATGTTCTCCTGGTTCTATTTACTTCACTCTGCTTCAGTTTCTGTAAGTCTTTCTAGGTTTTTCTGAGATCCTTCTGCTTATATTCTTCCAGCACAATAGTATTCCATTACAATCATTTAATATAACTTAGCCATCCCCCAATTGATAGGTATTCCTTCACATTCCAATTCTTTATCCCCACAAAAGAGCTGTTTTAAATAATTTTAATACATATAGGTCCTTCTTCTTTTTGTTCTTTTTATCTCTTTGGGACACAGCACCAGTATAGTACTGCTGTGTCAAAGGTATATACTGTTTTATTGTCCTTTTTGGTCTCGAGTCAACTTGCTTTCCAGAAAGGTTGAATCAGTTCACAAATCTCCCAACAGTGCATTAGTGTCTCAATTTTCCCACATCCCTTCCAAGTTTTGTCTTTCCTTTTCTGACATAATAGCCAATCTGATAGTTGTGGTGTTGCCACTCTGAGTTTTTTAAATTTGCATTTCTCTAATTAATAGTGATTTAGAGCATTTTTTGCATGATTTTAGAGAGTTTTAATTGCTTCAAGAACTGCCTGTTCATACCCTCTGACCATTTATCAGTTGGGGAATGACTTGTATTCTTATACATTCAACTCATTTCTCTATGTATGTGAGCAATGAGACCTTTATAAGAAAGACTTGTTAATAGAAATTTTTTTCATTGTTATGATTGCTTTGTTTTACTCTCTATCCTATCATCCTCCATTTATCCTTTTCTCTTTTATTCTGACCATGCTCAAAAGTGTTTAGCTTTTGACCACCACATCCCCCATTTTGTCCTCTTTTCTATCAGTGCTCCCCTCTTTCTCTTATCCTCTTCCTCTTCTACTTTCCTGTACAGTAATATAAATTTCTATACCTAATTGATTGTATATGTTCTCCCCTGTTTGAGCCAATTCTGATAAGAGTAAGGTTCAAATGCTCTCCTTGCCTCCTCCATCTTCCTTTCCTTTGAAAAAAGCTTTTTCATGCCTCTTTTATGTGAGATAAGCTATCTCATTCTATTCCTTCCTCTCCCCTTCTCCCAATGCATTCCTCTTTCTCATCCCTTAATTTTTTTTTAGATATCATGCCATCATATTCAACTCACACCCTTGCCCTCTATGTATGCCACTTCTAGTCCTAAAAATTATGACATTCTTTGGAGTTACAAGAATCATCTTCTCATGTAAACTGTTTAACCTTATTGAATGTCTTTTTATCTCTCTTTCCTAATAACTTCCTCCCCCCCCCCCCCGTCTTGTATTTGAAAGGCAAATTTTCCATTTAGTTCTCATATTTTCATCAGGAATGTTTGAAAGTCCTTTTTTTAATTGAATACCCATTTTTTCCCCTGAAGATATGTTCAGTTTTACTGGGAAAGTGACTCCTATTTAAAGTCCTAGCTCCTTTCCCTTCTGGAATATCGTATCCCAGGCCCTTTGATCCTTTAATGTAAAGCTGCTAAATCTTGTGTTATTCTGACTGTGGCTCCACAATATTTGAATTGTTTCTTTTTTACTAGATGGAATATTTTCTCCATGACCTGGGAATTCTGGAATCTGGCTACAATATTCCTGGGAGTTATCCTTTGGGGATCTGTTTTAGGAGGTTGCTGGTAGATTTTTTTTTCAATTTCTATTTTATCCTCTGATTCTAGAATACCAGGAAAGTTTACCCAGATAATTTTTTGAAAAATGATGTCTAAGCCATTTTTTTATCCTAGTTTTCAGATTGTCTAATAATTCTTATATAATTTCTCCTGGATTTATTGTACAAATCAGTTGTTTCCAATGAGATGTTTCACATTTTCTTTTCTTTATTTCATTTTTTGGTGTTGATTGTTTCTTCATGTCTAATGTAGTCATTCATTTTCACTTGCTCAATTCTAATTTTTAAGGCATGATTTTCTCAAGTGTGCTTTTGTACCTCCTTTTCCATTTGGTTAATTCTACTTTTTAAAGTTTTTCCTCAGTGAATTTTTATACCTCTTTTTCTATATGGCCAATTCTCCCTTTGAGAAATTCTTCTCTTCACTAAATTTTTGTATATCTTTTCCCATTTTGCTAATTCTGCTTTTTTTAAAGTTCTTTTTTTCAGTGTTTTTGGGGTCCTTCTTTCTTAAGCCATTGATTTTTTTCCTCTATCACTTTCATTTTCCCCCAGTCTTTATTATATTTCTCTTATTTGATTTTTTTAAATCCCTTTTCAGCTCCTCCATGAATTCTTTATGAATTTGAAAGCAATTGATATTTGTGTTTTGGAGGCTTTGGATGCAGCCCTATTAACATTGTTGTTTTCTTCTGGGTTTATGTTTTAGTCTACCTTGTCACCAAAATAACTTTCTATGTTGAGTTTTTTTTCTGTTGTTTGCTCATTTTCCAGACTTTTTTTTAACTTAAAAAAAACAACAAAAACAACAACAACCTGCAACAAGGGTCTTGCACTAAGAACCAAGCAAAGGGACCCCTGTAATCTCTTCCTGAGCAGTAGCCAGACATGCCTCCCCCAACCACCACTATCATCTATGATTGAGAGCTCAGGAAGCCATCACTGCTGATTTAGCCACCTTAGTGGGGTTTGCCTTAGTGTGCTGCTTTGCACTCCACTTTTACCCCAGTACAATAGATCTTTTTTGCCAGTCTTCTTAGTTGTTTTAGACTGATAAATTATTCGACCTCATAATTTTTGTAGGTTATACTGCTCCAACATTTGTTTTGAGGCATTGTATCACAGTTGCTTGGATGGTAATTTGGTAGAGATCAGGTGGGTCTATGCACCTTCTGTGCCATCTTGGCCCAGTTGTTTAGTTTAAATGAAAATAAAAACAACTAAATCAATTCCTCACCACATATATGTCTCAATAGAATTGGTGAAAGAGGTGCTATATAAACCTAATATTGAACAATATCAATAAAGCTAAATTACTCTCTGTATTCTAGGGTACTCATCTCCCACCTTCGCCTTCCTGACAATAGAAAGAGTAGGACATTTTCAGAACACTCTCCACTTATAAAGGCTCAAAAAAGATGGGAAGAATGGAGTTATGGGCTTTTCTGTAACAGTATGACTTTGTGTAAAGGCAACTAGGTAGCACAGTGGTTAGAATGCCAGACTTGAAGGCAAGAAGACTAATTTTTTTTTTTTTCCTGAGGTCAGCTCTGCCCAGACATTAAGCCAGCTGTGTGACTCTGGGCACGGCACTTTGCCATGTTTGCTTTGGAGAAGGAAATGGCAAAGTACTCCAGTATTTTTGCCAAGAAAACCCCCAGTGGGGTCATGAAGATTTGGGCATGCCTGAAAAACAAATGAATAACAACAATAAATGACTTGGGTCAGCTAAGTGGCTCAATGGATAGAGAGCCAGGCCTGGAGACAGGAGATCCTGGGTTCAAATTTGACTTTAGACATTTTCTACCTGTGTGATCCTGGGCAAGTCACTTAACCTCAATTGCCTAGCCCTTACCACTGTCATTGGAACTAATACATCCTATCGATTCTAAGGTAAAAGATAAGATTAGGGTGTTTTAAAAATCAACAACAAATTACTTTGTATGTCATATAAACTCAGTTTTAAATGTTCTCATTTTTTTTTACCTCCAAAATGAGTAGGTTGGACTCAATGATCTCTAATGATTCTTCTGTCTCTATATCTTTGGATCCTACTTTTACTTCTATTATTGTTCTTGGAATTAAAAAGAAATTATATAATGCCCAAATTCAATTGAATTTAACAAACATATTTATAAAGGAAGGCACTGGGGAAGTGGTATGTGTTACAAATATAACCTAAAAAAAAAAGAAATTGTTCCTATCCTCAAGGAGTTTAAAGCATCCTGGATCTCAGGCAATGGTTTTCCTTGTCTGATACAAAGATTCCCAATGAAAGTTTAGTGAGCTTCAGTACTTGTCCATACATATCAAGCCACCAGGCACAGAGAAGGCACAATCCATTTAATCATTTTGGCCACTTTGGTGGTGACCTCAAGTTCCATGTCACTTTCACTTCAGAGATAGATAAAATGGCCACATCAGCCTTGTATGGTGTGGCCGCTCTACCTACAGTGTCTCAGGATAACTAAGTAATTTATCCAGGGCATAAGTAGAATCATGCCAAAAGCCAAGGATTTCTACTCTTACCCTAAACACCACTTGCCTTTGTCTCTGCTGAAATACATTATAATTAGCATTTCTTCCTGAGAGAGATAGTAAAACAGAATGCAATTACCTGAAAAGAGACAGCAGATTTTATAGGAAAAAATAAAATGCCTTGAAAGACTGACTAGACAGATGCATATTCAAAGGTAACAATTTTGAGGTGGAGCAGCCCTTCCTTATTTGGTAGTCATGTCCTGAATGGCAATGGGCTTAGCCCTAGTCTGCACATACTTCTGAATACACCTTTTGCACATTGTTTCGGTGCTTGCTTACAAAACTCTGTTTCCTAACTGGAGAAAGTCTATTTTCCATACGAGTCACACATTCATATGCCAGGCACTAGTAATGCTTGGTTCAAAATTCATTGAGCACTCCAACTTGCAGAAGCAGTTGTACCAGCTGTATTCCTGGTAGTAATTAAGGTCACTCCACTTCGGAAAGTCACATACATATATCTCGTTTTTTTTTCATTGTTGTTAGGCTGTTTAGTCAAGTCCAACTCTTCATGACCTCATGGACCCTACTGTCTGGGGGCTTTATCAGAACTCTCCACTAGGATGTGTCTCTCTTGGGGAGCCCAGCACCATATAACTCATAGTTTCCACCACAATGAGGCAGTGATTCAGTTTAGCTCTCTATAAAACAGGAATGATAATCCTTCTTCCTTACCTCTCCCTCCGCAGTGTCATGAAAATAAAAAGAGATAGGAGTATGAGAATGGGGAGGGAAGTGGTTAAAGCTCAAGGCAAGCCAAGATTGCCTCATAAGTATGTGTTCTAAGACACTGGTAAGAAAAGAAATTGCAAGAGACTGGACTTTAGTTTGTGCTTTCTAATAGTAGACCCCATTTTGGAATCTTGGAAAAAGACTAGTCAGAAAGAATATCCATCCAGAGCTTAGTAGTTCAACCCATTCCTTTCTCTATCTTGGACCCAGAGATTTTCATTCTATAAACTGTCGATAAGGAAAAGAAAAAGAAAAGCCTTCAGTCCAATCATAGAAAATGGGGGGGGGGGGGGAGGGAAGCTTGTGAGCTTGTCATAAAAGATCAAAAACCAATTGTGAAAAAACTCAAAGCAGATGTGTATTGCAAAACTGTATAGCTGGGCAAAGGGAGACTGGGGGAAAAGAAAAGAAGGGAAACGGGTCGTGCTTTTATCTCGTGGTGGAAGTACACCAGCGCGGAGATACACTCGGTTTTATTGAACAGGCAGAAGCAGCTTTAATTTAAAGTTTGCTACACCAGCATTCTCGCCAATGGGCGCCATTTACTGGTATGCTTTTGGCAATGCCTTGAGGACCACTGCGGATTGATGAATGTCCAGGTGCATAGCTGAACGCTAGCCATTTGTACGCTTTGGAAGCGAGGAGGATGTTTGTGATTAGGAAAATCATGGAATTTATTTGTTCACACCATTTTTTTTCCCTCCCTTAAATGAAATGGGAAACATTAACTTATACAAAGCTTGCCTCCATGTCCTATTAGACTTTAGATTTCCACGAATATCCTTTGCGATTAGAAATAGAACTCCTTTGCTAGCGACACCCATCCTCCCCATCGCATCTTCTTCTGTTTAGAGTAGAGTCTGAGAACCTGTAAAAGGTAATCTGACAGGAGGAGGATGGAGGGTGGTAGAGAGCCCGCCCTCCCCAAACCCGGATTTTTAAAAACATACTCTAGAGGACAAATCTACCAGCAAATGAGCTATTTTCCATGTTTAATGTAAACTCAGTCTATTTGAGCGATTCAGAACTAGGTTACCAAGTTGCCATCTGTATCAATCCCATTCCTAGATGTCATGCCCCTGTTAATGAAATCTGGAAGTGAGATTGTAAATGGACCTAGTGAATGGTAGATGTCAGCCATTGCGTGATGGGCAATCATCAATCATCCATTGTCAGTTATTTCTGTCTCAGTGAGTAAGCCTTTATTTAAAGCATAAAGTAAGAATGTTGCCAGACCACAGGAACAAGCCCTGAGCTGTTTGCAGGTGCTGCTATTCACAGCTGCCAATTAAACCCTGACATTTCCATAATGGCCATGAGGCAAAGCATATGCAATTGACATACACATTTAAAAAAAGAAAATCAATCTCAGATTATCAATACTCATGTCTTTATTTTTTTTTCCCAGGGATCCAATGTCCTACTTGGGAAATGGCTTATTACAAAAGTAGAGGGGAAGAAAAGCAGAAAAAAATTGGGGTGAACCAGATCATCGAGGGTATACAGATGATTCTTCTAATTGATTTGAAGGGGGAGTCTTAACTAAGAATCTAAACCTCAAGGAAGGGAAATCTCCCTCTAAATCAGAAGATTCTTTCTTTGGGGACCTATAATTTTAAAGCATCCTTTTCTTTCTTTTTTTTTCCCCCAGTGCTTCCATTTTCTTTACCCTGCAATATTAGCCTAACATTTGCCAACTCAATCCACTGACTATTTTCTGACCACATAAACATATTCCATTTTCCTTATTAAAAACACATCAGGAATGACAACTAATAAATTAATATTGTATATGGGCTTATGTGAGAAGGTATATTTCTATAAATAGTTTTTAAAAGCCACATTACTAGAGAACAATAAACTGCACAGGAGTGCTTTCTGACATTTCTTAGTTGGAAAAATGTGAAATTTTTCTAACAGTTTTCAGCTGTTTATAGTTATTTTGAGGGTGTGTTCATCTGAAAGTAAATAGAGAAAAAGCAAGGCCTGCATTCACCTTTCCAGGGATATTTCATCACTTTCTAATTGCTTTACTCTGTTTTTCTGCCTGTAGCCAGCAAGGAAAAATAAGGTGAAATCTAGGGGCAAGCATGGATATTTTAACTGCATTGTTCTTCCTCATCAGGCCTTATAAAAATAAAGATATTTTCAGGCATGTTACACTTATTTAAAGTTATCTCTTGACCCTGTAACTGAAGTCTTATTATCATTGAAATTATCTTATCAAACAAAAAAAAAAAGGATGAAAATCTGTTTTTGGATGTAAGTATATTTCTTTGTTTTCTATTTTCAGCAGTAATACTTCATTTCTGAATTCCACTCCCACCCTCCGGACTTTTTTTTTTTTTTCCTTTTCCTTTCCATCTGGTTGAGCTAACAGAGTTCCTTCCATGTTCTTTGAAATCCCTTATTCCCACTGATTTCAGGGACATCTGTTAGGGAGGGCAGAGTTGACAAACTCGGGATCTCTTTCAAATACTTAGCTATTGCTTCCAGCAGGTGATTCTGTTTCTTCAGGTTGATAATTTTACCTTATTTTCTTGCTTAATTTTCTTGCTTAAATTTCTTTGAGGAAGGGTTATCAGGGGAGGTCAGCAAGGAGAAAGCTGGAGTTCTCTTTGAGATATGGATCTTTGATTTTAAAAAGAGAGAAATTTTGTCATTATAATCTATATGCCATATTTCTCTTAAAAGAATATTTGTAATAATTTTTAATAGAAGCTAATATAACAATTTTCCTGACATACTGAGTCCTGAAAGCCTGGTTAAAAAAAAAAGTCACTGTAGAAGATATAGTGGTTTTTGGAAAAAGAAAGGATTATTAGATCCTAGAATAAAAGCTGGTTAAAAGCTTAGGTATCACCTAGTCCAATTCATTCATTTTTTATAGATGAGGGAACTGAGGCAATCCCCTAGTGATGCCCAAGATCCCACAGCCCTAGAAGAGACGGGTTTGAACCTGATTCTAGACACTAGAATCTATATTTAATCTTCAATGTCAGATTGCCCATGCCCTTGTTTTCAGCTCTTTGTCTAAGTACTGGAGTACTCCGACACTGGTACATTTGAAACAGCTTTGATCTATCTCATTGTGCTCTTGGTAAGTCTGATAACAGGTTGGGGATAAAAGTATGAAAGGAAAAATTGAGCACTACCACCACAACACTAGATTGTAACTAGTGCCACATGCCATTTGGGCCAATGAGATCATGGCAGCCAACTACACCTCTTGACCCTTAATGAGCATCTCCTAAACATGTGCTATTTATTCACAAAGGGTACAAGTACATATCTGTCCCCACTGTTAGGAAAAAATAGGCAAATAAGTAGTAACAAGGAATCAATATACAGGCTCATAGTGTCCATAGACTTAAACAGAGACTCAAAGATGAATCACAGAATATCCAAGATTAGAAAAGAAACAGTACACTGTGAAAAAATGTTATAACAAATTTCTCTGATAACGTTCTAATTTCTCAAATTTATAAGAGTACAATTCATTCCCGAATTGACAAATGGTCAAAGGATATGAACAAGTAATTTTCAGATGAAGAAATCAAAGCTATCAATAGTCATATAAAAATGTTCTAAATCAATCTTGATTAAAGAAATGCATATTACAACAACTCTGAGGTACCACCTCTCACCTATAAGATTGGACAGTATGACAGTAAAGGAAAGTGATAAATGTTGGAGGAAATGTGACAAAATTGGGACCCTAATGTATCATTGATGGAAGTGTGAATTGATCCAAATCTTCTGGAGATTAATTTGGAACTGTGCCCAAAGGGTTATAAAACAGTAAATACCCTTGGATCCTGTAATACCACTACTGGGTCTGTAAATCAAAGAGATTATAAAAAATGGGAAAGGATCTGTTTAAACAAAAATATTTATAGTAGTTCTTTTTGTGGTGGCAAAGAATTGGAAATTGAGGAAATGCCCATCAATTGGGGAATGGCTGAACAAAAGGTGGTATATGTTGGAGATGGAATACTATTGTGTTATAAGAAATGATAAGCAAGATGATTTCAGAAAAAGCTAGAAAAATCTACATGAACTGATGCAGAGCAAAATAAGCAGAACTGAGAGAACATTGTACATAGTAACAGCAATATTGTATAATGATCAAATATGAAAGACTTAGCTACTCTCAGCAATACAATAATCTAGAACAATTTTGAAGGATTTAAAATAAACAGTGCTATCCACCTCCAGAGAAAGAACTGTTGTTGATGTCACATGAAGATCAAAGCATACTATCTTTCACGTGATCTATTTACAGATTAATTTTGAAGTTTTGGTTTTAAATGATTATTTTCTTACAATAAAGACCAATATGGCAGAATTTTACATGATTATATATGTATGATACAGATCAAATTACCATCTCTGAAAGGGGGATATGGAAGGTAGGGAAAGACAATTCAGATCTTATAATTTCAGAAAATGTATGTTGAAAATTGTTATTATATGCAGTTGGGAAAATAAAATATCTTGGGGAAAGAAAGAATCATAGATATAGTTTCAGAAATCAAAGACACCACTTAGAAATCATCTGGTCTTCATTTAAACTGATAAAACTAGAGCTCAGAGAGTTTTGGCAATTTGTCTAAGGTCATACAGCACAGTTCTTCTGACCTCTAGTCCAGGACACTTTCAGTGCATACCATACTATTTTCCATGGGAAAATTTATGTGTTCATTCATTCATTCATTCATTCATTCATTCATTCATCTAATCAGCAAACACTTACAGAGCACCTACCACTATAGGCATAGTAGTACTATCATTTTTTGTTTATCTTAATGCATTACTCATTACACAGTAAGTTCTCAGCAATTGTTGAATTTAGGATAAATGACTATAAAACAGATGCTGCTAAAATACAAATATTCTGTATAGCTACCTATACGTAAAATATACATATGTGTTGATATCTTAACATGTCAAGAACTTGTGATTATGCCCATGTGAGCAATTTATGTGCTTACTTATATATTTTTTCAATAAATATTTCTTAAGTACTTTCTTTGCACCAGGGGAATATGAAAAGGCTCAAAAAATACTATATTTGCATACTATATTATAACCCACAAATATGGGTTATAACACGTACTCATGACACATCATTAAGATGGAAGTGTTATGGCTCATATCCCAAAACATACCCATCCACAAAAAGCTATTCCTCTCTTTCAGTGACCAGATAGACCTGCCCAATCTTTATGAACCATCCAGTCTTGTAGAGCAAACCAACAAGATTAGCACTTTCTGAAAAAGTGTTGACAACAATGTACTCCCAGATATCTTTGATGTAAGCCAAACAGATTCAATGTTACCAAGCCACATTCTTAAAGCCTCTGTGTTCTCCAAGTACCATTTAATGAACTCTGTTTTATTATCTTACTGGATTCACATCAGAAAGAGAATCTGATATGATTACTATCAACTTACCCCCCAAATTATCAACAGTCTCAAATGCCTCCAGAACCTTGGCCAGGGCTCTCTACAGACAGGTGAGTTTCTACATGTGGTTACCCACAGACGTAAATTATTCTAGATAGACATTTGATAGAAACTGACACTATATTGTTATCAGGATCTATTAATGTTAATAAAAAATGGATCCTGTGATCCTTTCCACACATGTGCACATGTAACCTGATCTCATTTTAACCATTCTGTTTAATTTAGACTTTCTTGTTTCAATTTTTCCATTCTCTTGGTATCACAAGCCACCTATATCATCACCTTCATATCTTCTACTCAACAGAGGACCTTACTTCATAGTTCATTGAAAAAATTGAGGCCATCTGTCACAACTTCTCTTTCCCTTCCCATTCTACTTTCCCTAGCCTCCTTTGCTCCATTCTTAGAGAATGAGGCAGAGCTTTTCTTTATTGACCACAAACCCTCTTCTTGAATCCTTGCCTTGTTATCCTCCAGGAGTTTGCCCTATTGGTCATCACCCCCTACCTAAATTTCAACCATTCTTTTATCTACAGGTCCTTCCTTGTTTCCCTCAAATATGCACTGATTTCCTTTATCCTTAAGATAACAACAATAATAGCAACAGCAAAAATTATTTGCTTAATCCTACCATACTTGGAAACTACTATTGCAATCCTCTCCTTTCTTTCAAAGTTGAACCCTTAGACAAAGTTGTTTTCTTCCTGACTTCCCACTCTTCTCAGACCCAGTTAATTTTCATCCATACTACTCTTCTGGAGCCTGCCTCTCCGAGATCATTAATTACCTCATTTATTCTAAACTCAATAACTTTGCCCAGTGAATTGACTTTGCTATAGTGTATAACACTGTTGACCACCCTTTGCTTCTAGATAACTTTTCCTTTGTAGTTTCATGAAACATGAAAGTCACAGTTTTCTTTTTAAGTGAATGACTAATTCTACCCAATCTCCTTTGTAGGATCACTAGCCCAGTTCTAGGCACCTGTATCTTCTGAATAAATGCTTATTGACTGCTTGAACTTATGGTCTTTAACAAAGTAACCCCCCCCCACCCCATTAGACATTTACCTTCAGTGGTGCCTTTCTTGCTTCTCCAATTTTCTGGTAATTAGTAGCTCTTACCTCATGGAATTTTTGTGTCACTTCTCTGTATTTCTGTATTTCTGTATCTCTGTATTTCTGGCCCTTTAATTCACTTTCCTGCCAGGAAATTCTCTTTGTATGATAAAAACCTGAGTGTCAATGGGCAAACCTCTTTAAAGATAAATTCATGGCTTTAGCACCTCAGTTTTGATCTTGGCTTGCTATTTTAAGAGTAAATATAGTTGCTGATAATAAAGGCAGTGCCTAAATGAAGACTTATAGCATATAAAACAAACATTTATTAAAGACCTACCTTAGGCAAAGTACCATGCTAGGTGTTGGGGAGGCACAAAATTTAGATAAGGCATCAGCCTCTTTAAAAAACTCACAGTCTAATTAAGTGATGAGATAAAGGTAATTGTGATTAACATTATTACATGATGAGTGCATTATGGGGAAGAATACAAAGTACTATTAGAGTTCTGAGGCAGTTTGGTAGTGTAGTGATTGGAGCATTAGAATTGGAATCAGTAAGATCTGAGATCAAATCTTACCTAAGATACTTAGTAGGTATGTGACCCTAGACAGTTCACTTAATATTCCTCAACTTCAGTTTCCTCATCCTTAAAACAGAAATAAAAATATTTACCTTAAGAACTGTCATAAGGATGAACTGTGGCGACATATGTAAAGCACTTTACTTTAGAAACTGTCTATAAATGCTAGTTATTATCATGGGGAAGACTGTTGTTAACATAAAAGGAAGGGATCCAGGGAAGACTTCCTGGAGGAGATTCGGGTTCTGTAATAATAACATTGACATAATGCTTCAATGTTTGTGAAATGCTTTTTAATTCTTTAGAAACATTATTTCGTTTAAGCCTTACACTAACCCTGGGAGATAGATGCTATTATTAACCCTATTTTACTGATGAGGAAATTAAGATAGGCAGAGGTTAAGTGGGTTACCTATGGTCACAAAACTGGTTCAGTATCTGAGGTTGGATTCGAATTCAATTCTCCTTGACCCTAGGGCCAGCACTCTATTTACTAAACCACTAGTTGTACCCATGTCATATTATAAATATTTCTACTGCTTATTCTGATCAATAGTGATAAATTGACTTCAAATTGCCTGCCACTTATAGAATGTCTCACAATACATTTTTTTCCAAGTTCTAGTATTTTTCTCAATAAGGGGGTACTTTCCCTCTCACTCTCCAAGCACATGTGGCCACAGAATACATGGCACAACAGGCTTTATGTCATTTGACAGGAATTCTCATAGATAATATGAGAGCAGTCATAGTGATCAAAAGACACTCAGATTTCCTTTTGCAGTTATAATTTGTATTAGTCCATTATAAGGCTTCCCTCATTCTTCACCCTAGAAAATCCCAGTTTTGTGATACAGTGGAAGGGCTGTTACATCTGATGGACAAGTAGGACTTTTACGCCAGTCTCATCAGCAGAGGGTCTCAGAATCTTACATAGGAACCATCCTCAAAGGCCATTTGCTCTAACACACTTGGAAATAAGATTCTTCTCTACGACATCATGGACAAGTAATTATCCAACATTTGTTTGCATAACTCCATAACTTCTAGAGGTAGAACATTCCATTTGGGGAGGGGACTTTGATTATTAAGAAGTTTTTCCTGTAAGTCCAATTCCAGTTATTCCACCTGACTGTTCTTCAAACACTTTAAGATCATTATCATATTCTCCTTTAACCTTTGCTTCTTCACTCTGAAGATCCTCATTTCTTTGAACCAGTCTTTATATGGCAACAAGTTCATATTTCCCTCTATTGTCTTTATGTATTGCTAACCGGTATCATTATTGGAATTCTTAACTTTAGGATGCTATATTTCAAACATTTTCAAAGCTGAGACACAAAGCTCTTTCATTTCCTTTCTGCCTACTTCCAATCCCATACATGGAAAGCCACATATTATGCAAGAAATTAATCATATCAGAGCAAAGTAGCTACTGAAAAATTGCCAAACACTATAAACATTGGTCAAAATGCAGTCCAACCATTTGCACACAGAATAATTGAAGGTATGGATTCACTGGAGTAACTAGCAACTTTTCATTATGAATTATAAAGCTTTTCAAACATAAAATGATATCTGAGAGGAGTGCATTACCTAAAAGGTTTCGATAAGCAATGAAAGGAGCTTTAAAATATGCAGGAGGGATCAATCATCTAGACGTCTAGCGTTACTTATACTTTGTGGCGTCACACACATTCCTTGATAAACAATGTCCCATAACCTCTGAGCATTCCCATTATTTTCCTCAGCATCCAGACATAAGAAGTGACAAAAATGTCATATGATGTTTTATTTACTGATATAAAACAAGTTCTACTGGAAGTAGGCATTCCACGACAATGGAGGTTTATGAAGCCCATTTCCCGGCACAAAAATGATTCACTTTGTTCAAAGAAGATATAAAGCCTGTTGTCCGTGATGAATTTTAATTGAAATGTTACTCACTGTAGGCATTAATTTCTTCCATTTAGGAGATGACAGACCCTGCTTACAAGACTGAAGGACAGCTATGTGCACCCTGGAAAAGGGGGGAGCTGGGGAGTCCAGACAACCTTTTGGACACTTGAAGGGCAGAGACACCTTTCTATTGTCCTAGCATCATCTGCCGAAATTAGAACTGAACTATCTTTTATTATCATCATTTTTACCACTTCCAAGAGACAACTAGGGCAAGGAAGAGGGGGTGGCTCTCTGTTTTCCTCTGTCCTGTAAAAGAAAGAATGGAAAAAGAGGGAGGGGAAGAATTGTGGGGTGGAATGGAGAGGAGAAATGGTAACAAATAGCTCCCTGCCTGGCATTTACTGTGGAGCACTAACTGAGGGCTGGCGCTTCATTTCTCACCATTGAAATTTTATTGAAGATAAGATGCTAGATGTAGCAGGGTGGGATATAAAACAGCCGACAAGATCGTATGCAATTACCAATTCCGTTCTCAGGGACAGAAAAAGCTGCTGGAAAGGCTGCCAGGTATGAATGTGTTCTATCAGCATTGCTTAATGCTGGCAAAACTGAGCTCTAAAAGGAAGGGCATGACAAAATGGCTCCCAAAGAGGTTGAAGGAGGAAGGCGATTTATGGGAACACAGTTCCAGGAACTAGTAGTCCTACAAAGTATAAAACTCATTTATAAGCCCTCATGTGATTAAGTAGACAATTTCATTTAGTAAGGGTTCCCAGAGAAATTTATTTACAGTCACAAAACTGCTTTGGTTCAATATAACAAGCTGGCACTTCTCTACATGCATTATTGCTCCTCTCCACATACTTATACTCCAACCAAACTGGGCTATTTGCCCTTGCCATGTGCTTTCTCTGGCCTCTGCCTTCACTTGGGCTGGTTCCTGGTGCTTAGAGTGTCACCTTCCCTTACCCTACGGAATGTACCCATCTTTTATAATCTCATTGAAATGCTGCCTCTTCCAGAGTCTTCACGATGCCCTCAAGTTGTGATGCCCTTTTCTACAGAAAGAAGGAGACACTCAGAGTTTAGGTAGATATCATGGGTTCAGTCCCTCCTCAGACTCTTAGTTGGTATAGAGATTTTAAGAGTCACTCTGAGCCTTAGTTTTCTCATCTGTACATTGGGATAACAGTATCTGTAGTAACTATCTCACAGAGTTATTTGGGGAGCTTGAAAATGAATGAATGTAAGTGCTTTGCAAACCTTAAAGGACTATATACATGTCAGTTGTGTTTTGTTTTCTTATTGGTTTTGTTTTATTTTGAACACCTCCCTCCTGCAATTACTTGATGTGTTGTGGTATATCTACTTATTTGTATGGCACATATCCTTACAAGACAATAAGCACCTGGAAGGCAGGATTGATGACCTATTTAAATGTTATCTTTCCTTCCGAGACTGGAAAACTAACAAGCCAGTGCTCTGTTACACAATAGTGGAGAGTCATCATGGAATTATTAGAATTATATATACTGGCACATTGTACAGTCAGGTTCAGACTTATATAGAAGAGGGAAATGGTTAGAGAGGTAACTTGAATTTCTTTGAGGAAATGGGTACTCACTCTCCACCATGTTAACCAGTCCATAGAATAGAAGAGATTCCCTGAGGATAAGGGCTGTTTCTGTTTTATCTTAACATATTCACTGCCTAGCACGTGTTCCACATTTTATGGTTGTTCAACTCTTTTGGATCCCATTTGGGGTTTTCTTGACAAAGATACTGGAGTGACTCGCCATTTTCTTCTCCAACTCATTTTCCAGATGAAGAAAGAGACAAACAGGATTAAGTGATTTGCCCAGAAGTAAGTGTCTGCAGCCAGATTTGAACTCAGGAAAATGAATCTTTTGATTCCAGATCTTTCTATCTGTCCAATGTGCTATCCAGCTGCCCTGTGTTACTCATAGTAGGTGGTTAATACATATCTGTTGAATTGAATTAATGGACACAATGGATCCTATGTCTGATTGTGCTGTGATAACAATTAAATCCTGCCTACATTCAACAGATTGTTTCAATTGTTAAAAAGGAAGGAAAGAAGGAAGGAAGGAAGAGAGAGAGAAAGGAAGAGGAAGGAAGGAAGGAAGGAAAGAAGGAAGGAAAGAAGGAAGGAAAGAAGGAAGGAAGAAAAGAGGAAGGAAGGAAGGAAGGAAGGAAGGAAGGAAGGAAGGAAGGAAGGAAGGAAGGAAGGAAGGAAGGAAGGAAGG
>NC_058131.1:121520804-121603732 GCF_016433145.1 Gracilinanus agilis | reverse complement strand
TGTATAAGAGACAGAAGGAAGGAAGGAAGGAAGGAAGGAAGGAAGGAAGGAAGGAAGGAAGGAAGGAAGGAAGGAAGGAAGAATCTGAAGCAGTCAAATCAGTTGAAATCATGGGAACCAAAATAGATATTTAAAAGACACATATAGCCTCTCCTTTGCCTCATCCTACTTCCTTATCTGGGAATGTTTCTTTCAGTCAGTCTGCCTCTCTCTCTGCCCCGTAGCTTTAGCTTTGCAGGAACTGTGGGTCCAACAATATATGAAAGAGCACCTGACTGTAACCTGAAAAAGCAACAACCAAATTGCATTGCTCCCTCTGCGCTCATGAAGTGCTTTATAACCTTACCTGCCATAGTCCTTAGTGCAGAATTGGGCTTTGGGCAACATTTTCCTCCTGTAAGTAAAAGGGTTGGACAAAGTCATCTTTCTTCTTTCTTTCCCCCTTTCTCTCTTTCTTCCTTCTTTCCTCTCTTTCTCTTTTTTCTTCCTTCTTCCCTTTCTCTCTAACTTCATTCTTTCCTTCTTTCCTCCCTTTCTCTTTTTCTTTCCTCTTTTCTTCCTTCCTCCCTTTCTCTCTAACTTCTTTCTTTCCTTCTCTTCCTCTCTTTCTTCCTTCTTTCCTTCCTTGCTCTTTTTTCCTAAGACCAAGTTGTTTTATCTATAGGCCTCCATTTTTTTCCCCAATTCCATATATAGATACAGATCTTGATGATGTGGGTATGGATACAAATATAAATTATAGAGAGTTATAGACATAGACAATATGTAGAAATCCATATATACGTACAGATGTGTTATACTATCTGTTTACACACACACACACACACACACACACACACATACACACAGATACTTCACCTATATATAGCTCTATGTATATGTCCTTTATCCAGAGATAATAAACATGGAGAAGAGTTTGGAGTTTGCTTGGGTGATTTTCTTTACGTGTGTTGAACTTACCTAACGGCAAACCTCACTTCATTCTACACTAGTCTAATTAATTTGACAGGACTGGAAACTTGTTCTTCCCGTTCACACTTATTATTCATCTCTTCAGAATGCCCTGTAGGGAGGATGAAGCACAATAAAGCTGCATTTACCAACTCCCTCAATGCTAAATCCGCCTTTTAGGCTGACTCTGCACAATGCTGGCAGAGAGAAGATCTGACTTAAGGGCAGCCAAAGAAAAGATGACATTTTCCAAAGCATTGCCTATTTAAAGAAGAAGAGTGGGGCTCAAACAAGAAAAAAAACTATGTCCTTTTTGTCTCAAGTTCTGCACTGGGCTTCAAGCATTCCTACTTATTCCTACAATATCGGAAATCCTTGTGCTATAGCCAAAGAAAATGACAATATGACAGTGACAACAGTCCCCACTGGCGTATGTATGATGATAATTTCTTAACACTGTTCTTTGCATCTTTCCATCATCTGACTCAAAGTATCATCATACAACATTATTATAGAGACACCCTTAAAGGTACTAATATCAAGGGGAGAACTTTTAAATTTGGAAATGTCCTTAGCAAATGTTTATGAGCAGACAAAGATTGGGGGGAAGAATTGAGAAGGTATGTCCCCACCCCTACCTCTTATTTAATCATTGTGCAGAACTCCCTCTACAAATGCAGATAGGCAATTGATCTATAACTTAGAGAGTTGTCTGGTCTGAATGCCTCTCATTTTGTAGGTGAGGAGACTGTGAACCAGAGATGTTTGGGATCTTAGATGTGTGAATCTCATAGGCAATAAGTAGGAGAGCTGGAATTTAAACTCTGTTCCTCTGATTCTAGATGTAATGCTGTTGTCTCTGCATCCAACTGGGGTTTTGTAGATAGGTTTACTGTTCAAGTAGACTAGATTATGCACAACCCCCATCACTCACCATCATTACAGGACTAAGTGGCATAGTGGATAGTGATGGACCTAGAGCTGGAATTAGGAAGGCTCATCTTCCTGGGTTCAAATCTGGACTCAGACACTTTGTAGCTGTGTGATCCTGGGCAAGTCATTTAACTTTGCCTCAGTTTCTTCATCTATAAAATGAGCTGGAGAAGGAAATGGCATAACACTTCAGTATCTTTGCCAGGAAAACCTCAACTGGAGTCACAAAGACTTAGACATGACTGAACAACAAGAACAAAATAATATAAAAGCAGGGCAGCTGGGTGTCTTTGTGATTTGAGAGCCAGGTCTAGAGATGGTAGGTCCTGGGTTCAAATCTAGCCTCAGACACTTCCTAGCTGTGTGACCCTGGGCAAATTATTTATTGCCCATTGCCTAGCCCTTTCCATTCTTTTGCCTTGGAACCAATACAGAGTACTGATTCTAAGATGGAAGGTAAGAGTTTAAAAAACAAACAAACAATTGAGGACTCAGTTATTACTGATTCCAAGGCCAGTCCTCTTCACTATGCTGTGCTGCCTCTCAAAGTTAGCATAGATGGATAATTAAAAAATAAAACTGAGTTTTCTGCATACATTATTGAAATACCTAAAGCATTTCTTATTCCTAATAATACATAATGATCAGTGAAGTCTGTTAGCTGCCTTCAAGCTAATGGGTTGCTAATCAGAAACAGTCAAATCTTTTGTACTTCAAGTAGAATAAATAACACTAATGGGGGTCACTCTGCCTTATGGCATAATTATATGGAAGCCTTTGCATGTATATCTCTATGATTATACTTACACCCGCTCATGTGTATTTGCATTGGCGTATCTTTCTATAGGTTGTTCTTCATCCGTACAATTCTGGCGCTATGTCTGTTATGACAAATACATTTATCCATAGCTCACTAGACAAGTACATGAGAGATAGATGATAAAGAGATTGTTAGATATTTTGACCTGCCTTTGTTAATTATGTGTCCAATCACAAATATTCTATTCCTATTTCCTATGTTGCATAAGGAAAAGTGGTTCAAGGAACTAATTAATCCTTAAAAGATCAGCTGATCTATCTCATTGTTAGTGATACATTTTTAATTGTTCATTTTAGTCAAGCATCATTTGAACACAAGTCAATTTGCAATTTCATTAGAGTACAGAAAAGGCCTGGGGTCTTTTTCTGTTTTTTTTTTTTCTTTTAAAGGGAAAAAAAGTTTCTGGCAAAAATTCACAAAGAATGTTAATCTTCTAATTAATTTTATGTATCAAGCAAGAATTAATGTGTCCTGCTATTTGAGCTGAAGTTATCTTGCCAAGAAATGCATTTTGTCATACCTTCCCCTCCAGGAAAACCTCTTTACAAGCTTTGTGGCAAAATAGCCTGGCAACTAATGACAAGCTTTGAAGCAACATTCACAGGCCATTTGCTTTGATGGCATTGGGAGCTTCTCCTCCCCCCCAAGCCCATTCCAATCCTATTGTAAGTCTAGTACACATGCTGTACGGCCTTTGAAAACTAATCAATACAGTAAGATTTGTCAGGTTGCAGCTGAACAGGATCACATCTTTTAACTCTTTTCTTGGTTGACTTGTTGTACACATTTTTAAGTTAAACCTTATGAAGGGAGTTGGATAAGTTATATTTACCATATTCGCAGGCGTACTGGTGTGACATGGCTCTTTCTTCCGTATTTTAACATCAAAAGCTCATAATCTGTGTAAGTTAACCTTCCATAAAACTAAAATTATATGGTCATCATACATAATCTGTTGATTGATTACAGCTGTCAAAAAGTCACAAATAGTGAATGTTTACCAGAGCTCCCTATGAAATTATGATGCTCCTCCCCACCCAATCAGGAGAAAATAGACGGCTTGCGTTCCTGGGTCAGAAGACCGAAACGGGCAGGTTTTCTCTTTCTTTTGTGAGTTTTGGCTCTTTTAAAATCAATGTTAAAAACCTTTAGACCTGATTTTTCATTTCAGTGTCTTTATGTCACGAGCCTCCACCATACCTCACCTAATTTAATAAGATGCACGCTAAGGAAATACTTACGTTGCTTATCAAGGGTTTCAGATGACACATTATTATTGGACTCAAAAGTCAATATTTGCTAATCATGTTAGTACAGGAACTGTTCCAGGCTCACAAGACTTAAATTGCAAAGATTTTTTTGAGGATTAAGCTTTTTCCCCCTACTCTTCTCCCTACAGGGAATGGGTAGCTGCCCTAATGGAACCCAAGTGTTGCATCTAAAACCAAGAGATGCTCTCAAGTCTCTGCCCTTAAGAGTCTGATCTTGCCCCTTGGCTAGGCTTTGAGGAACGTTGGCATGTTTTGAGAGCAAAGTTCACTGATTTCCTTTAACTAATCAGAGAGGAATGACCAGCTCTAAATATACAAACATGGAGTCCATTATTTTTTATGTCAGGGCAATGTCGAAATAACATATGGCCACGTCGCTACCCCTCCTCCTCCTTTTCTTCTAAATGTGGCAGGTTGGGGGTAAACTTGAGCCATCTGAAACTTAAAGACTCAGCGCCCTTTGCTCAGAATGAGCCTCATGTGGACCCGTGACTGAGTCTACCTCCCCAATCATGACTTCCTGAACTCCTCACCTCTTTCTCCTTCTTATTCCCTGATCTGAGGCAGCTGATTATTCAAAGGATCCTGTTTGTCTTTAATTTAGACTGTAAGACCGTTGGGTGGGAGTGATTTTTCATGGTTCGTTCTGTACAGAATCTAGCACCTTGTTTGGATTGAGTAACAATGATATGAAAGTGTGAAGTCTTATTCCTATTTACTGAGAAGAAAATTAGCTCAGAGACTCTCAAGATAGCAGTTTTGACTCAGAGCAGCTGTTAGCTCAGTCCTCTCAAGGGAGAAAAACCTTATGAATTAACCCAATATGATACCCAGGATATATTTACAGGTAGTTGGTGAAAACAGTAACACTCTACAAACCGAATATCTCCAACAGGAATCAATACAGTCTTACTAATCCAGTAATAAATGGATTGACTCTGTTTAGAGTGTGTCCTCAAACACCATGTGCAAGTGTGTGAATATTCTGAAAAGCCTTAGACAGTCAGATTATTCTCTGTTACTCTCGAATCAATCCAGAGGAGATAGGTAAAATACTCTGATGCATATTCTACATAATCAGAATGACACGTTTTATTAATATTCCAATTACTGTTGAACTATTAGTCAGTCTCTGTCAGCAGTGACTGAGTCTAGTGTCTTAGAGCCTCCAAGAAGCAATTTAGTATCCTTTGGTCATCTTTTGTATTCATTCAATTTAAAACCAGACAATTTTCCCTTTAAAGCATTTTTATTAAACATTATTTTATGCATGAATTTAACATCCTAATTGATTTAGGTAGAAATTCAGAATGGGTTGCAAACTCCTTTGTTCTTTTTTCTCCAGTGAAATAGGTCAGTAGCTGTGATCTTATTTATAAATTTAAATGTCAATTTTTAGTGCTTTGAATTATTATTAATAATGATAGTTTTTCATGTTGATAAAAAGCCTCTGTTTGCACTTGTAAAAACTAGGAATCAAATCATTCAGTAACGCTAGTCTAGAAAAAGAATTAACTCAGAATTATAAATATAAATTCTAGCTAGCCCAGACTTGGGATAAATTGTTCTACTTTTTATAACTTATGTGCCTGAATATTTTCTAAGCCTAAATTTTCTACTTTTGAAAGTTTGTCATTAATAGGAGTCTTTCTTTAGCATTAGAGATAGAATAAGAGTCCTTGGTCTTTATCTACATGAGGAGGAAATAACCAGCTAGAATGACAGAGCTAGAGGAGATCCTTAGAGCCTGAAGTGGGCTTTGGATTCATTCAGTACAATTTTATTACCTTACAGATGAGGAAATTAAGGCTCAGACAGTTAAAATAATTGATAGGGTTATAGGATCTTTCCAAGGTCTAGAGCAGTGGTGTCAAAAGGGCTAAAAATACTCTCACAGAGGGAATAAGATTAAAATGTGATTGGTAAATATTTAACAAATAATAATAAAAAAATTAAAAATTAAAATATAATAAAACATAGATGTTGACTTGTGTCTTTCTAAGTCAATATGAACCCTGCAGGGATCCTTTTCTATTTGAGGTTGAAGCCTACATTTAGAGACTTTAGGGGATTCTTCATCATCTTGTTTGAATGCCTTCAGCAGTGCCTTAAATTAAATAGTTTCATAAAGTTTATATGGCATAATTTATAGTGAAATCATTGAGCACCCAGAACTTGCAACTATGGACTTTGCCAAACACACTCTAGTAGATTTGCTGGGGACAAATTAGTATCTACCAATAATCAGAACAGAAACACATGGTGGGGGCTCATAAACTTTATTTTTTATTTTTTAAAAGCCCTTACCTTTAGTCTTAGAATTGATACTAATTATTGGTTCTAAAGGAGAAGAGTGGGAAATGACTAAGTGGTAACTAGGCAATTGTGGTTAAGTGACTTGCCCAAGATCATACAGCTATGAAATATGTGAGGCTGATTTGAACCCAGGACCTCCCATCTCTAGACCAGCTCTCTATCACTGAGCCACCTAGCTGCCCCTAGATTAGAAAGCTATAGAAACCTCTCTCCTCTTAACCTCTTCAGACTAACCTAAAGTTGACTGGAAATCATCCCCTCACCTTTCAGGAGAGAAACCAAATCAATTCATCTTGGTACTTAGAAACATTGATTCAATGGCTCCAGGGGCCTGGGGTTCTTGTCCTCCTTCTGTCTCATGGAGGAATGTGTGAGGAAAAAATAGGAACTATAATTATTTTGCAACACCTTGATGGAATAATGTCCTAATCATCCAGTAGCCAAATATCACAAAGCCAAAATAATAAAAATATTATCATAAAAGGCATATTGAAGAAGAAACAAATTATGGCGAACTATGCAAGGATAGTAAAGTAGATAATCTGATCTAGAGGTCAACAAACTAGGGCCTGCTATCCAAATCTAGCCTGCCATCTATTTTTTTTTATTTGAATATTTTTATTTAATTAATTAAGTTAGAATATTTTTCCATGGTTACATGATTCATGTTCTTTCCCTCCCTTCCTCCCACCCCTTCCCATAGCCATAGCCAGTGAGCACTGGGTTTTACATGTGTCATTGATCAAGACTTATTTCCATATTATTAATATTTGCATTAGTGTGATCGCTTAGAGTCTACATCCCCAATCATATCCCCATCAACCCATATGGTCAAGGAGTTGTTTTTCTTCTTTGTCCCTCAGAATTGTCCTGGATCATTGCATTCCTGCTAGTAGAGACTAGTAGAGAAGTCCATTTCATTCGGTTGTACCACAGTGTATCCATCTCTGTGTAGAAGGTTCTTCTGGTTCTGCTCCTTTTGCTCTGAATCACTTCCTGAAGGTCATTCCAGTTCACATGGAATTCCTCCAGTTCATCATTCCTTTCAGCACAATAGTATTCCATCACCAACAATTACCACAATTTGTTCAGCCATTCCCCAATCGAAGGGCATCCCTTCATTTTCCAATTTTTTGCCACCACAAAGTGCGCAGCTATAAATATTTTTGTATCAAGTCTTTTTTCTTATTATCTCTTTGGGGTATAAACCCAGCAGTGGTATGGCTGGATCAAAACTGCCATCTATTTTTAATGACCTATGAACTACAAATGTTTTTTATAATTTGCCATATGAAAACAAATAGAGTACCAAATTTGGTCCTTGGGATGCAGTTGGTCTTATCCATTGTTGTAAGAATTACTTGTTCTTGGGTAGAGACTGTGTAGTTTTGATTAAGAAGACTTCATTCATAATTGTAAAAATATTTGGTCACTTCTCTTCTTCTTTTGCCCTTGAATAAGAACTATTATCTTATTTTGACAATAAATCCTACTAGTTGTATTCCATATACTTCCCTTTTCTCTTTTGACTGGTCATGAAATAGTTTATTTATCTATCATGAGTTGCTACAGAATGCTATGGATTATCTGTGTTTTCTAAGTAGACTTGAAAATTTACAAAAACCAAATCTGCACCCTAGGAAGCTGAAACTGCTATTCATTCAGTAAGAGCAATTTTCCTTAGAAGATAAATAAATATCTTTCCTTTCAATTGGGCTTGCTATCTTTGATTCAGAGTCATCATTCACTGATAAGTTTGTCTTTCCCAATAGTTCCCATTCCTCTCAGTCAAGAGGATTCCCCAACAGGTACCTCCATTCTGGGGTGATCAGAATATCCAGTGCTATAAAAAAAACTGGAACTCTCCAAGTTTAATGATTGATTAATTTGAAAAGGAAATCCAGTTTCCTAGATGAGGAGACAAGCTTTGTCGCAATGGAAATTCCAGAACATGTAGAGATCTTTCCATAGACATTTGAAACTTGTGGACAATTGGAAGTCAGCCAATCATCCTTTAGGTGAGAAACTAAATTGTTCTGAGCACAAATTCTTCCACAATTCCCACAGTTCCTAAATCCATTCACTCAAGGTATGGACAAAATTTCTATGAATCCCTGTCTACACAGGGCACACCAAAATTTAACCATAGAAGAAGTCCAGGAAATTTTTCTTAATAGATTAGTTTATCAAAGGACACCTGAAATTTCTCTCAATAGATCCCTGCCACTGAATGGCCAATCCAAATGGAGTTTATAACTCCTAAGAAGGACAAGAACAAGGAGGTCTTCCAACCTCTTTTCCTTACTATATTCCTTCAATTAACATATATTTATCACGGATTTAGAATTAGAAGAATCCTCAGAGGTTATCTAGTCCTATCTCATAGCATTACAGATGGGAAAATTGAGGCTCAGAGAAAATAAGGGGTATTTGGAATATAAAATGAAATAGCACAGACCCTCACGAAGCTTATAGTCTTCATTTTAAAAACGTGAACAATATTTGTCTATCTGTAACCTTCAGAGTTCTGTGATGGCCAGTAAGGCCATGGATTATTCCTATGCATTTGGCTTTAGAGAAGTACAGAAGTATTAGAATCTATGTGTTTTTTTGTTTGTTTGTTTTTTTTACTGTACAAGGTACACTCACCCTCATCTCAGCCATCAAAATGATCTTTTTAAAGTACATAGGTTGAATCATATCACCTCTCCCCACTCCATTCAATAAACTCCAGCAGCTTCCAATCAGCTCCAGCATCAGATAAAAAAACCAATGTCTGGCTTCTGAAATTCTCTACAACCTCTCACCTTCCTACCATTTGAGGCTCCTTATGCTTGAGTCACTTTTGTATACTTTGTGATCCAGCGGCATCGGTCTGCCTGCTCTTTGTCAGACACAGCTTTCTATTCCTTAATTCCGTTAATATATGACTGTTCCCTGTGCCTGGAATGCTAAACCTGCTCACTTCATCTCTTGTCTTCCCTGGCTTCATTTAAGATAGTTTGAATCCTACCTTCTGTAAGAAGCTTTTTTTTTTTTTTGCCCTTCCACTCTTAGTAACTTCCCTTTGAGATTGCCTTTCATTCCCTCTGAACATAAATATACTTAATTGTTTTTATGCACTTCATCCATTAGAATGTGAGATCTCTGAGGACAAGGACTATGCTTTTGCCTTTTTTATCCCTAGTCCTTAGTGGAGTATCTATTATGTAGTAATCATTTAACAAATACTTGTTATTATTATTTTGGTGAAGTTAGTGATGATGATAGAACAGTGTTTGAAGAAGATAAAAAACATTTTCCTTCTTCCTCCTCAAAGTTCAGATTTCCTAATTCCATCATTCAATAGCATCACCTTACAAACTCTAGATTGTTAATTTCATTAACTAAGCCAGACGAACCCAACCCTACTCATTAAATGTTCATTTGGTCTCAAAGCACTTAAGAAAGCTCCCTTCCTTATTTTTTTTTCCTCCCCAAACAAGTATTATTAACATGAAGTTGTAACCTCAAAGATTTTTAAAAAACTCATCCTGTATAATTCCACCGGGTTCATTTTGATGTTAGGTATACGAGGACCATTGTGGGGCATGGTTCCTCTAAAAGCTTTCTGCCTCTTAAAAGCCTTAGCAAATAAAATAAAAAATTCAAGTCTCAGCAGGTACTATATCATGAATGTTGGTTCAACTTCTGTGACTCACTGGTTGTAGAAGGCTTCTTTTTAAGGCTCTTGGGTTAATGTCCTCTGTATCATTTCTGTATTTATTCTACATCTGAAAGTCTAATAGTTTCTTTCAAAAGTTTGCATCAGACTCCAGGTAAAGCTCATTTCTAATGAAGCTGCAGAGATTTTAAATATTAAATAAACACTGTTACTTTTTCCAAAAGGACTTTTGACTCATCTTCCTTTCTGATATAATTAAGTGGGAACCAGAAATTAAAATTCTAGAAATCTATATTTAGAAGAGTCAGAACAGAGTAACGGGTATATTTGTTGCCCACCCTTGACCTGCATAAAGCTTTTGACATGATGCCACGCAAATGATTTGGACATAGGACCAGGGTTTAGAATTTAATAAAAAGTCTTCGTTAAAAGGAAAAAGACCTTGAGTGCTTGTAAATGACAACTTACATAGTCTGAGATATCTACATAGATAGATAAATAGATCTAGAGCTAGATGTATAATTTGAAGACTGCCACAAAGATTAATCACTTTCTAACACTCATCTGGAGTCATAGGATAAAAGGCAAATACACAACCAAAAAGGTCTAGTCTAGAACCTTCCATAGGAAAGAAAAGAGAAATTTTTTACTCCATTTGAAAGTCACCTTGATATATGAAGAACAAGGGCAAAAAGAAAGGTTCGATAATCTATCATAGAGTTCTGAGGTAATGCTTTAGGGAACAACAAAGACTCCATCATGAGAGAATGGACCTTCAATTCTGTGATGCCTTGAACCACTTAGATCAAGAGAAAACTAGATGAATGGCACTCTAAAGATAACAAGGCGTCGTGGAAGGGAGAACTCTTTAAGGTAGTCCAATGAAATAAACAGTTAAATAATCTAACAATAAAACTTCTAAATGAGCAAGCAATTATGAGCTGTCTGTGTCACCATTCATTCTCAGTGATGAGCATGAGTCAGAAGAAATTATTTCAGCCCTGTTGAAGGGGAGCCATCTTTGAAATCATGTGCTCAATTCTGGTTGACTTGTTACAAATAAGGATATTACAGAAAATGAAGAGTTCCAGCAGAAGACAGCCAAAGTCATTCAATGACTCAAAGAAATTAATTATAGAGAAAGGCTAAAGAAACTAGGTGTGCCTCTGATGACCTCACTGAGGTATGCAAAGCTGACAGAAACTTGAATGATGGGGTCCCTGAGGGCATTTGGATTTATGACATACAGGGAAGGGGTACAAAAGATCTTGAGAGGGTCAAGTCTTAGAAAAAGTTAGATGGTATATATAGGTTCACAAGATTTCTAGCTATGTTTTCTTGATATTTATTAATATAAGAAAGAAATTATTCTAAGACTAATAAAATTAATGCAAACATCTAAAATATGGAATGGACCAAGAACTTAGAGAATGGTAAATATTGACAAGCACCAACTATTAATCACTATGATGGGACAGACTAAAAGAGCTTACAAAGTATAGACTTCTTTTGGCCCTAAATGTAGATTTTACTTGAGATGAAAAACAAAACAAAATAAAACATAGGGTATCTTTTGGAATTGGTCTCTCATCAAACTGTATTTAGTTGAATTATTTTTATTTTTTTTAATTGATGCCTTTTATGGTTTACATGACTATCATTCACTGATAGTCTCTTGTTCTCCAAACCTTCTTCCCCTAGGTTGAACTGTCGTTTGTTATTCAAAGATAGATTTAAGAAATTTTGAACAGTAAAGTCACTATGTGTGGCATTCTGCTGCCAGAGTCCTTTGCTTCCCTCCTGAGAAGAGGGAACTGTACTTCAACTAGCTTTTTATTTCTTTGTTTAGCTTCATTTCTTTTTAACAGTTTTATGTCTGAATAAAGGGAAGGATTGTTTTTCTTAAATGGCATCTCTATAACTTACTATCATTCTTGGTTTCACACAATACATTAAACACTAATGCCAAATTGTAAAACCCAAGAAACTCAGTAGTTCCTTATAACTACTTTTTTGGCACCAAAGTTCAACTGTAAGAATGTCAACTTGCATGATTTTCAGGGTCAGTGAGATGCTCAGACTTCAGTGGGGAAATAAACTTTGGGAATCGAGTGGCAAAAGTGTCCTTAAGCAGCCACTCTATTTTTCCCTCCCATTTAATTCATCTTTATGACCCCTGCTCTGGGTTGACAAAAAAGTACAGAATTTCTTTGGGCTTACTGGGGCCTGCTTTCAGGAGGTTGCTTTTAGAGCAAAGATTGAGGGGGAGCATGGGCCAATAATTGATACAATGCAGAGTGTGATATGTGGTAGAAACAGTGTGATGAGAATTCGGAGTAGGGATAGAGTGTTCCTAGAGAGTGAGAGAGTGAGAGTAATGGAAAGCTTCATGCAAGAAGTGGTATTTGAACTGAATCTTGAAAGATGGCTACGATTTGTCCAGAGAAGTGCATAAGGAGTAGTGTGGGTCAGAAGGAGACTTGGGGGTCAGTGCTTTGAAGTGGATCCCCAGGACCTTGCATGGTGCCTTATATACTATGCATATATACACACATATATACTCTACACACATAACATATATGCACATATACACATATACAAACATACAGACATGCACACATTATGTGCATGTGCACAGAAATGTGTTATATATATGCATAAACATACATACATACTATAAAAAGTATTGTGGTAAGGGATGTCCTACAAGTACCAAAAGGGCTGTATTCAGTGCCTCAGACCCCTTAATGTAAGAGAAGCTGACTGTCTTCCCCCACTCACCCAGTGTGCAGAAAATCACCCAAAGACTTGAAATATAAAAAAAATTTGAAGTCCATATTGTAGGTTTTCTTGAGAAGAGGGTTATTGGGAATCCCTGTCACTAGAAATCTCTCTTATCCCACCAGCTATAATTCCTGCAAAAAGAATTTCTTCTTTTGCTTGCTGCTCCTATCGCCCTCCCTGATCTACCTCAGTTTCCCCAAACCTTAACTATATAAGCTATTCTAAATAACCCTCAGATGATTTAGATTAAGAGGTTGTCTCTGAGTTGATATTACAGAGTAGAAATAGCCACGCCCTCTCTGGGAAATAGCCCAGAGAAGGAAGTATCTCACAGTTCAAGAATCAGGTCTCAGGAACCAATCCAGATGTTGCCAACAAGATATTCTTCTTAGGTAGTCTGTTGGAGCCAGGAATCTTCAATCACCTCCGAGGAAATAGGGTTTCCAAGCCAAATCCAAAGGGAAACAACAGATCTCCAACAAGACTCTTTTCCCCTCCAATGGATCCAAGGGGAAAAGTGCAGATTCAGTTGAACAGACTCCCTTCCTTTTTTCAGGATTCTATCCACAAAGTTCTTAGCAGGTACTCAACCCTTTACCTTAAAGACAACCTCTATTCCCCTAATCTCCCTATTACAATACACATTCATACTATGTTAAGAAGATAGTGGGTTGAGATTATTATCTACCTGAAGTTGCAGTGTGTAGTTTAAACTTCCAGTCCCTGTGCATTAGTGCCCCTGATCCAAAATGGGGTCCTTTTTGCCATGGGCACAGTGAGAGATTACAGAGAGACCCAGTCTTCTTTTTGGTGAGATGATAATTCTATCCATTAAGGTCTGACTAGGGCTGCAAACAAAAAAAAGAGAACAAGATTCATGGAAATGCCTTTCTCTCCTTTTGTCTACTCACTGTTGTCTATAAACCCATAAAGCTGTATGGGGTGTTCAAGGAAACTAGCACCATTGATATAAGGGCTTGTCTTATCCTTTTCAGGGCTACTCATCCAACTTTGGGGTCTCCCTGGCACTCAACTCTCATCTGTGGCTCCACGAAATCAAGAAGTATGTGCCCCAGTAAACCCTCTCCAGAGCTGGGCTAAACTGGAGGATAAACCTATGGACCACAAACTTGTTGGTGAATTGGAAGGATGGACAGATAAGAACAATTTGTTCTAATGGCCATGAAAGTAGCTGAAGCAAATATGGTGGATGACAAAGAGTTTGATCAGAGACTGAAGACACCAAGGTGATTCATTGCACTCTGGGTTGTTACTATTTGTTCTGACTTTTGTTTTGCCACTGGACTTCAATGAGTCTGGAAGAGAAAGTGAGGCTGATGACTTTCTACAACTCTGCCTCACTTAAACCCAAATTTACATTGGAGTCAAGATATCACTCCATGATGTCTTTGGTCCTCTTCAAAAACAAAGAACAAATAGCAACAATAAGTCCATAAGGTATAAGTCACAGTACCTAGAGACTGGCAATGATCAGAAGCCAGAGTGCTTGGGCTGGGTTAGAACTCACACTCAAAACACATATCCAGGTGACTAGTAGGACCGTAGTGTTATTAGTAGAAATAAACTGGGCAACACAGAATCTCAGAATTGGAAAGAACCCAAGGAGTTATCAACCCAAATACAAAAACTGAACAAGAATCCCCATCATGGTAGTTTCATGGAAGGTAGATTAAAATGGAGATAGACTTGGGGCAAGGAGCTCAATTTGGAGGCTATCATTAGGGTTCTGACTAGAAGAGGTGATGAGAAGAGAAAATTTGAGATAGAAACTAGGATGGTGGCTCTGTATGAATGGAGAGGGGACATATATGAAGAGATAGTGGTGGAATAGATAAGACATCAACTTATTAAATATGAGGGGTGAGAGAGAGGGAAAGGTGGAAGAAGAATCATTCTTTTATTTTCACGGTGAAACTTTTGCCATTTTTTAAATGGAACACTTTATTCTCTCTGGTAACTTAGACAATGCAGAGGGTTCTTAACTTTTTATTCTGTCAGGTGGACTAGCTTATATATATACTATAAGTGTAGATAGTAGTAACTTAGCTAAGACAGAAATACAAACATCATGGATGTTATGAAGGCCATTGCAAAATTCCCAGCACCCCCATTTGATTCTTGTCTTTTTTGCTACTAGCACTAGAGACCAGCTCCCCTAAGAGAAATATTGAGGCATATGCCTGTGGGGGGTCCTCAATTTCTTAGCTGCCACTCTTGTTCTCACCTCATTAGCACCTTCTCACCTCATTAGCACCTTGACAGGCATATCCACCTTCCATTCCCTCATTTTATCAACTTCTTTCTCCTTTTCCTTTTCTTTCTGTACCTATCCACTATCTCAAATTGTGTAATTCTTTTCTGTGAGGATCAAATGATATAATATTTGTAAAGTACTTGGCACATAGTAGGTGCTTCACAGATATTTTTCCCCTTCTCTCCTCTCCTCCAACCCCATGACTTTCCACAAATCTTTTAAAGAGTTTTGATGAAATAGATGGACTACTGACCTTGAGGTCAGGAGAAGACTGTGTTCAAAATCCGCAACCCCTAAACTATGATAAAAATCACTTAATTGCTCTGGGTTTATTTTTCTCCAATGTAAAATAAGGAAATAATGACTATAGTACCAATGTGAAAGGGTTATTGTCTGACTCAGATGAAATAATGTATGTAAAATCCTTATAAACTCTAGAGCACCATTCAAAATCAGTTGTAAGCACTACAGAGTGGAGAATGGATCCACTGTGTTGGAAGCCCTTTTCTAGGTTATGTAACTTTCCGTGGAGTCCAGTGAAACACTGTCCACCTGTGATTCTTAGCTCTTACTGAATGGTTGGCCCTGACCTCTTCCCATGACACAATTATTGAATATCACTTTGGCTACTTCTTACTGTAGGTTGGCCCATAAGTCATTGTTTTCTACTTCTACTTTCTAGCAGAAGCAGAGTAGTATTTTTTATTATAGACTTAAATGAGCAATGACCTTGTAACATCCACAATGTTTGTCTTTCTGCCTTAGCAAAGTAATTGTTTTGGAAATTGTATTTTTTTCTTTTTAATGCATCCGTATCCCTGATAATACAGGTAACAATAGGTTGGGTCAATACACTTATAATTCCAGCGATGTGGGAAGTTGAGTCTGGCAGATCTCTTTAGCTTGGGAATTCTGAGCCCCAGGGGCCTAAATTGATCAGATGTCTATACTAAGTTTGGCATCCACATTATGAGTTTGCAGGAGCTGAGAGCCGCCAGCTTGCCTAAATAAGTGAATTGGTCAAATTGAAAATGGAACAGGTCAAAATTATTGTGTTGATAACAATGAGAGTGCTCCAAGAATGACAGCTATCCTTCTGGTCTGGGCAAGATGAAGAGAACCAATCTTTAAAAAAAAGTACATGGCAATTGGATCTGTGGGAAACTTAATGTTTTCAGTGATTAGTGGATAATTTTGTACATATGCTTTTAGAGAGAGAGATGGGGTGAGGGGAAAATATTTATTTATTAGTCAGGGATACTAATATAAAAAAAAGAGAGTTTCTGTCTTTTTATATTCTAATGTGGGAAAACAACATATAAAATAGTGTGTAAGATTTAAATTAATATCAATAACTCCAAGCATTATATTTTATAAGATTTATTAGTAATCACTTGAAATAGAAGAAATAACAGAACAAAAGTAAAAAAAAAAAAAAAAAAAAGGTTGAGTAAAAACACATGGGTAAAAATTCTCCTGCCTAGCTCTCACCCACCCTCCAAAACCACCTTTCCAGGAGCAGAGAGAAAAGAGGGAGCTACACAAAATTTATATTTTCCCTACATTAGTATGTTAGTGTAAATATGCAAATGGTCTGCTGGGAAAGAAAGTCCTGGGGAGCAAATTCTAATTACACTAATGCCCAAAAGGGAGGGTAAGTATATGGCAGGAAGACTATAGGAAGTATCATAGAGTCCTGGTTACCAACCAGATAAAGCAGAAGACTCACCTACTCAGAATATGGATTGGCAAAGCTAGAAATAGAATTCAAGTTTGTAGGTGAAGATGCTCGTAAAGTAAGACCATAGAAAGGAGACAGTGTGTTATCTGTATTTCTAAACTCATCATAGTATTAATCAGGGATATACTGATACATGTTTAATGACTGGCTCTCTGAAAAAAAAATTAATGTACACAGGATATACTTTTAAGTTCAAAACGCAAGATCAACATTTCCTCCTTCTTAAGTCTAGATGACCAATTAAACAATAAATCAAGCTCTGGAGGTGTAAACATGCTCCCACTGAAATTTAGCAATCAGATTTTGGAAACTGGCAGGAGCTGGCTCTAGCACACTTTATTGAATTAATAAACACAGCAACGGTGAGCAGAGTATTCTGGAAAGAGATCTGGACTCATCCTAAAGACATTTTTGTCTGTATCCTGATTGAATTATTTATTATTTGTGGAACTATAGCCAAGTCATTTCACCCCTCTGAGCCAGTTTCTTCATCTATAAATGGAGTTAGTAATACATGTACCATCACCTCACAGAACTGTTTTAATGAAAATGCTTTGTAAATCATAAATTACTATGCCAATGAGTATCAAAGTACAGAAATGAGCATCTTGGCACTCCCATTCAGTATTCTTTAGTGTCTCCTCCTCTGCCTCCTTTCTCCTAAATGTCTCCTAAAAACATTCTCCAAGTGTCAAGTCTCTGTTATCTGCCCTTGCCCCTCTAGTTTGTCTTCTTAAGTGACTGTATCTGCTCAGAGACATCCCACTCTCTCCTCTGTCAGTGACACCACTCTGCTTAGGGGCTCTTATTGCCTCGTTCTTGGACAATTGCAATAGCCTGCATGTTGTCTCCCTGACACAAGCCTCTTTCCATTCCTATCTAGCCTTACACTGGGCTATCCAAATGGTTTTCTTAAAAAACAAACCTGACTATATCACCTCCCTATTTGATAAAATGACTCAAGGACCCCATATAATATCCTCTTTATGGCACTCACCAGCCCCATGTAATGCAAAGATGCAAAAAAGGTGGCTTTTGCCCTTGCAAAAGCTAACTGAAAACTTCTGGCAGTTAAGAGCCTTAGAATTCTGACAAAGGGGCCGTTGGATCCTGATGCTTGAGCAGAGCAGAAGGTTCAACTGACACTCTGCCTTTGGGTTTCAGTTTTGCTTTTAGCCTGTGCTTTTGTCTCTGGACAATTTGAACTTAGCTAATTTCTCTGGAACTCTCCCTGACCTTCTCCATATTATTCCCCTGTTTACCTTTCCTGATTTCCTGTGGGCTCTGGGAGGAATAAGGGATAGTTTGATTCAAGGATGCCCTACTTGCCTATGGGGAAACTAAACCCACAAAGTCTATTCACTAAAAACCCAAAAGCCACCCTTCCTCCCAGAGCCCACAGGAAATCAGGAAAGGTAAACAGGGGAATAATATGGAGAAGGTCAGGGAGAGTTCCAGAGAAATTAGCTAAGTTCAAATTGTAGAGAGTATACTAAATCAATAAAATCGATCTCATATATATATTTTCTTTGTGCCTGATGGTTTATATGTTGTCTCCCCACTAGATGGTGAGCTCCCTAAGAGCAGGGACTGGTTTTTGTCTTTCTCTGTATTTTCAGTGTTTAACCCAATACCTGGGACTTAGCAGGGACTTAAATGTTATTGATTTACTGACTTACTAGATCTTTGAGGTCATCTAGTTGAACCTCTTTACTGACAAAGACGTGGGATCAGAGAGGCTAAGTGATCTTAATGATCATTTTTTAAAAGTTCTTTTCTTATTTAAAATTAATTTTTATTGATAACATATGTTTTTACATTATTTTAAATTACTAATTTGTTCCTGCCCCCTTTTTTCTTGACTTCACAAAGAAGAGCCATCCCTTATAGCAAAAAATTTTAAAAAGGTGAGTGAAATCGACATATTAAAACATTCTGGCATTATAGTCAATGTTCTGTATCCATAGCCCTGAATCTTTGTTAAGAAGGAATATCTTTATATCTCTTTGTTGCTAAACTTATCCTTTATCATTTAGAACTTGTTGTTCACTTGTTTCAGTTGTGTTTGACAATTTGTGATCCTATTTGGGGTTTTCTTGGCAAAGATACTGGAGTGGTTTAGCATTTCCTTCTTTAACTCATTTTTCAGATGAGGAAACTGAGGCAAATAGAGTTAAATGACTTTCCCAAGGTCATACAGCTGGTTTAATGTTTGAGGTCAGATTTGAACTCAGGAAGATGCTGTCTTGACTTCAGAACCAGCATTCTATCCACTGTTTCTCCTAGCTACCCCTATAATTTTGAAACTATTTTAATTAATTTTTATCATTCTTTCTATTTCTAGTCACAGTGTATATCATTTTCCTGGTTCTCCTTGCTTCATATTGGATCATGTCATACTATCCTGTCATTTGAAGAGAGGAGAGGGGCAAGGATGATTGAATTTCTTCCTCCCTGAAGTAATCCTGAGGACAGTGAATCTCCAGGCAGCAGTACATTCTGCTAAAAATATTCATTTCACTTTTCTTGAACCCTTGTGAATATGCTGATTTGGTTTGAACAGAGAATTAGAGATTGGAGGGAACGGGGCCTCATTTGCACCCACATCACTTTGTCTACCTCATTTGCACTCACATTGTGGATCATGTCAAGTTAAGGAGGGAATGAATTTTATTTTTGAAAATTAATCTCTATTCTTTACCTCTGTGATTGTGTAAACTACATATTTTTTTTATATTTTTGTTTGTTTGTTTTTCTTCCTACATGTGCAATACAGTATTTGATTTTTTCTTTTCTCTCATTTTTTTTACATTTGAAGCACGTCACCAGCATTAAATATACTCTTGACTGTTTTGATTTTTGCAATGGAAATAAGCTAAGATGTCCATTTGCCTAGCATATAAATTTATACCCAAAAAGCTTTGGACTATAGAAACCTGCCACTAGTTATTTAATTATTATGAGACTTTTGCTAGATGATTATGTCTAATCCAAGGAGAATCAGACCACAAAGGAGAACAGAGTTTTGACCTGCAAAGTGCCAAATGAGCACATAAAAGGAAAGAGACCAAACTAATCTTACAGGGATTGATGACATTCTACGCAAAGAGTTGATCCTGTGTGAGACTCGAAGTTGTGACGCTTAGTATATGTTAAGACGTAAGACTTCCTTGTACACACTCATTATCAAGTACTTGACATCTATTGTTCTGGCTCCATTATCTCTGAAAGTGAAGAAAAGGATTGCACCAGGAAATGCTATTTCCCATTTGTCTCAAGATCTAGTCTCCTTTTTCTATTTCTTTCATGATGTGACAACTTACTGTAGTCTTGGCTGCTAAATTGGATTAGTGAGTGATTGTTGTTGCAAAGTTTATGGCACATGGATTGCTGCAGGAACCTGCTTTGATTTGTGAATTTTTTCTTTTTCTTTTTCCTATAATTTTTTTCCTTTCACATTTTCTTAATATCCTATATTTTCCTCAGAGGTTATTTTTTCCTTTTTATTTTTCTTTGGACTCTTTGATGTTTTGAGAATTGATTCATATGCCTTGACCATGTATTCCTGTGTGATTCCCATGTGTATCCCTGTATTTTCCTCAGCGGGGAATGTAAAGTTGTTCTCCTCTGGGGGGACTATGTTATCTCTGTGAGTTTAGACTTGAATTTGACCCTAATTTAGAACAGAAAACTACCTCCCAGAATCCCCCCTAAATGGCTTTTGTCAATGTCAAAACTGAACATTGATTTTGTTCTTTCTCCCTTTTATTTCCCTTTTATCTCTGAATTATTGTAAACTTTAATTTGATTATGTTTTCATGATCCATTGGGGAGACTGGTCTCCCAAAGGATCACAGGGGGGAATGTAGAGTTGAAAAGACCTTTTACCCTTTTAAACTACATTACCCAAACTCCCTTTCACCATACCCATAATTCCTTAGCCTTTTCCTATTGGTTGTTGGTTTTCACAGGCTGGATTGTAAGGTGTGTTTTGGGGTTTTTTTTTTGGAGAGAAGGCGATGTGGTAAAGGGTGAGTTGGGACTCTTTCTCTGCATTTAATAAATCCTTATAAATATCATACTTGGCAGACACTGAATATTAATTTTAAAACTTACATAAACTAGCCTGGGAAGCTACACCAGGATGGAATAGAGACCAGAATCCATCCAAAGACAGGCTAGCCATCTAAAAGGTACCCCAGGTAGGAAGATGATGAAAAGCAAATTTTGCATCATAGAAGGATGCTATAGCAGCTTTTCAGGCATGGGGTAAACCCACCATCAGAGGAAAAAAACCTCAGAAAGTGTGTGTGGGGTGGGGGCAGAGAAATTTTTGGAAGAAAGACTGAAATTGCAAAAGATTTTCAGAGGAGGAAAACTAAGTTAAAAACCTAGAGCACAAAGAGACGAGTGAATATAGAAGATATTAAAATTAGAAGGAAAGATGAGTAGTGAGACACTGAAGACAAATGTCTCTAAATAAATATTTCAAGACAAAGGAAATAGAACTAACATCTGGAGATACATAAAACCTTGAAAATTCCCAAGAATACATAGAACTACAGCAAGTTCTGGAACAGTTAAAAAGAAAAATCAGAATATTGAGAGAACTTAGAAGTAAAATAGTATAGGTTTCATGCACATCATAACTAATTAACAAAATAGAAAAACTTAAATTCACGGTGGCCAATCTCTTCAACGAAGCAAAAGAGAATAAGAACAACAGATTGGGTGTTATATATACAAATATACTGAAGTAAAAGAAACCTGAAGAGAAGCATAAATAAACAACATTAAAAAAAACACATGATTATATAAAGCAAAACATTGATTTGAAGACAGGATATATAGGGACAAATTAAGAATCGTGCTATAATTCAGTCACTTCCAACTCTCCGTGAGCCCATTTACAGTTTTCTTGCCAAAGATACTGAAGTGGTTTGCCATTTCCTTCTCCAGCTCTTTTTACAGATGAGGAAACAGAGACAAATAGGGTTAAATGACTTGCTCAGGATCAGACAGCTGTTAACTCTCTGAGGCCAGGCACTCTATCCCCTGTACCTTCTTGCTATCCTAAGAATCATAGACCTCCCTAGAGAACTTGACAAGTCAAAAAACCAAATAACATGATGAAAGAAATGATCCAAGAAAATCTCCCCAAAGTTTTGAATACAGAAAACAAAGCAATAAGTTGAAAGAATCTACAGATCATTTGAACAGTCAGTATTTATTAAATTGTGGGTGAGTCACGGTGCTAAGAGCTGAGTATATAAACCAAAGCAAAATCATGGTTCCTGTCCTCAAGGAGTTGATGTTCCAATAGGAGAGATAACATGGAATAATTATGTATATACAAGATCTAAACAGGGTAAATGAGAGGTGGTCTCAGAAGGAAGGCACTAGCCATGGGGGAACCAGGAGAGGGCTCCTGGAGAAGGTATGATTTGACCTGAGTCTTAAAGGAAGTTAGCAATGCTAAGGGATTGACCAGAGGAGGAAGAATATTACAAGCATTCGTGATTGGAAGTGGAAAGGCATGGAGATGGAATGTTCTGTTAAAGGAATCATAATGCCAGTGTTACTGATTTATAAAGTATGTAGAGGGAAGTGAAATATAGTAAGATTGGAAAGGTAAGAAGAATACAGGTTGTGAAGGGCTAAACCAGTGGTTCCCAAACTTTTTTGGCCTACCACCCCCTTTCAAAAAAAAAATATTACGTAGTGCTCCTGGAAATTAATTTTTTTTTAATTTTAATAGCAATTAATAAGAAAGATAAATGCACCTGTGGCCATCACCGCCCGCCTGGATCACTGCAGCACCCACCAGGGGGTGGTGGTGCCCACTTTGGTAATCACTGGGCTAAATAAATGATTGTATATTTGAAATTGGTGGTAATAGTCACCAGAAAGAGCCTAGGGAGGCACCTCAGAAGGACATCCAGTTACCAAAGAGGTACTGACCTTTGTGGTTACTCAGATTAGGACAGCCCAGGCTACAACATTGTTCTGAGATGCCAAATTGTACCCTCAAGATCAATCAATTTAATCTCAGTCTCAAAGAGGGGGAAGGGACCTAACACTGAAGAGTAGAGGGTAGCACAAGAATCAAAGGAATATTGGGTTAGACCAAAAGGACCAACCACTATATCTCAGAGCAAAGATGGGAACAGAACCTATCTGGGGCATAAAAGTCTCAAAGACCCAATTTAGAAACTGATCATAGAGAGATTTTACTTACGTAAGTTCAGGAAAACACTAACCAGTATTAATTTTTTTTTTCAAATTTAGAGAACCTCAAAAATCTTCTACAATATATTGCAAGCAGACTCAAGAGGAAAAATCAAATTTACCACAAAGACTACATGAATAACTAGACAAAGTAAAGCAAGAGATTTAAAAAGAGAGAGATGAAGGCAAGAATGAGATGATTCTTATCCAAAGTATTCCCTGAAAATTAGAATAGAATAAATAGAACCAGTAACTCCATGAGGTATCAGGAAATATTAAAGCAAAATTTAAAGAGTGAAAAAGTAGGAGAAAATCTAAGATATCTGATATTAAGACAACTAGCCTAAAACAATTCAAAGAAAGATAATTTTAAAAACACTGGACTCTCTGAAAACCATTTTTTGAAAAAGAAAAATTTTAGATTAAACATTTTAAAGACTTTCTAATTTTTTAAAAAGAAATCAGAATCTATTAGAACCAAAGTGATTTTTTATTTAAATTCACCAATCACCTAAAAATAACTCCAAAAAGAAAAGAAACAGCAATGTCTTAGATAAAATTCAAGGGAGAAAAATATAGGAAGGAATCAAAGGAAGTCATAGGAAAAATATTATAAACATTCATAAAGGAGTGATTCAAGTAACAATGGGTACTTAAAGTATAGTTAGGATCATTGAAGACCTGGCAACTTCTATAAATGAGAGGGCATCTTAGAATAGAATATTCTAAATGGCAAAAAACAAAGACTCATATCAAGACTGTGTTACTCTATGGAGTTGTTTAATCCTATGGGAGGAAAATGAATTTTCAGTAGAAGAGAAGACTTTCAAGCAGTTGTGATTTAAGATCAGCTGAATAGGAACTTTAAAATCCTAGCATAAGATCCAAGGGAAACCTTGAAAAGAAAGTATATTTAAGCAGTTGGAAGGAGCTACATGATGATATTGTGTTAACATTCTAATGGGAGAAGAAACAAACATCCATTCAAAACTTTAATGTCTTCAAAAGGTATTGAAGGAGTTAAATAAGAAAAACAGAAACCCTGGAGTGCAGTGGAATTGTTCTGAAATAAATAGAGCTAAGAAAAAATATATATACAATGACTATAATAATGCAATGGAAAGAATTATAACTAAAAAAACCCTGAAAGTAAAGGTTGTAAAATTGCAAAGAACAAGCTTGGCCCTAAGGAATAATAGTAGCTAACATTTATATAGCTCTTACTATATGCTGGGCAGTGTGCTAAACACTTTATAATCATTATCTCATTTGATCCTAACAACAGCCTTAAGATGTAGGTGTTCTTATCCCCCCTTTTACAGATAAGGAAACTGAGATAAACAGAGGTTTTTGTCATTTGCTCAGCTAGTTAGTATCAGAGATTGGATATGAATTAAGGTCTTCTTGATTCCAGGTCTAGCACTTTATCCATCTTGCCAACTAGTTGCCATTTGTCTAGCTTAAAGAAGAGCTCAGAGAAATATCTCTTCCCATTGCTTTGCAGAGGTGATGGGAAGATGAAATGGCTGGGTGTGGGACAATCCACATCTCTGATTTTTTTAGATGGATAGCCCAAATAAGCTCTGAGGATCTGTCTCCCAGTTCCCACTCCCACCAGCTAGTTGGGTTTCCAAAGCTAGTTGAGTTCCATCTCCCTCTCAGGGATTTGGGATTGCCTTGAGAGAATGAAATGATTATCTAATACTTGAACTCTATCTTGACTGTCTCTACCCAATATTATCAACTGAGAGCAATTTTGTCACCTAGAGTGCCACAACAGTAACAGTTACTACCACCCTCCCAAGCATATGGTCCATCCCCACTTCAAGACAGAGAGAGTGAGGGGAAAGGCAGATGTAAGATACCACTTTAGCTGATCTGGGGATGCTATTTAGGAAAAGAGTGGGAAGATGGGAGCTACTGCTATCCCAGGTATATGATTCTGGAACATCATGAGGAGGTTCAACAACCTTTGGATCCCTCAGAACTGGCAGGGTCCTTTTCTGGTCAAAGGGAAGATGGTACCTTCTCAGGGGTTCAGCTAGAACTGAGCCCCTGAGAAATTCACTCTAATTTGTGGAATTTCACCCTTTCCAACCTTGATTGATAATTTATATAAGGCCCCTGGGGTATCATCAGGTTTTCTCAGCTTAGGCAAACATAATTCTTGTGCAGTGTCATTCCAGTCTCAAGGCCTCTTGGCACTTAGTCTAAGGTTCTTTGATTGCTTGCTTCATTAAGACATGTTCTCAACCTCTTTAATATATCAGAACTAAAATGGGTTAGGGTGGTTTTGACCCCACACTTACAAATGTATTCAACAGTTTTGCATTTTTTTCTCTTCTACTTCTTTTCATTTTTTTCCACTTAAAAATGTTATAAGAGATGATTGTATTTATGGTGTGGCTACAGGGAAAATTTTATATAACATTAAAACTAAAAATGTCTACATGCAATCTAGGTTTTCTTTTTTCAAAAAAAGGAAAGTTCCTTAATTAGAGTCATAGACAGGCTTTCCCAGAGATCCAGGGATCTTAGCTTATTTAACCTAACATAGCTTATTTAGCCTAAAGTAAGGTGGGGAAATCTCAGGCTCAATAGGAAAGCCATGCTTAAGAGTAATTATGGAAAATTATATATATAACACCTATACGGGATATATGAGTCTGGAGTGATTCAGAGGAACAAATGAAGTTGTCAGTGCTAAGTTGGGGCTTTGTGTAGAACAGAGAGCATAAGCTATTTGTTATAAAGCTAATTATAGGCCTTATATTTTGAGAGAAAGGCAGAGGAATTTATACTTCCCTTTGTGGTATGCTTTGTCAACTACAAGTTCCAGAGTACCTTGTACACAGAGGGGGGAAGAGCAATGCACCAGGTAGTGTGGTGTGGTATCTTAACAAGACCTAGCTGGGAGGGCTGTAGTCGTGGATTTAAGGCAACACCTGCTAACCCCATCTCTACTTGCTGTTCTCTTTCCCACTCCTGCCCCTCTGCTCAATGCTTCTCTCCTCACTACTAACCCCTGCACCACCAACCCCAACAACAACAACAAAAGCCTAAGAAAGTGAAAGTGAAAGCAGAATAGCCTGCTGCTGAGGGCAGACCATTATTGAAACCTTGGACAGCCAAACCATGGGTAAGAGGGTCCTATTGTGTACCTAAGATCAAAAGAAGGGGCAGCTAGGTGGCTCAGTGAATAGAGAACCAGGGCTACAGATGGGAAGTCCTGGGTTCAAATGTGACCTCATATACTTCCTAACTGGGCAAGTCACACAATCCCCCATTGCTGTTCTTCTGCCTTGGAAGTGAGTATTAGTTTCAATTCTAAGACAGAAGGTGAGAGTTGTTTGTTTGTTGTTTTTTAATAGACAGATAATAGAAGCTGATTTTTTACTTCTACTAGAGCATATAAAGATCCAAAAGCAAGTGTGAATTAGGTCTAGTGGTCTACATGTAGAAACAAACTATGTCTACAGAACATATATACTCAAAATAGAGTACCAAAGAGAGGAGGTTCAACGCTATGGTGAGGAAAAGATCTCTCTCTCTCTCTTTCTCTCTTTCTCTCTCTCTTTCTCTCCCTCTTTCTCTCCCTTTTCCTCTCTCTCTCTCTCTCTCTCTCTCTCTCTCTCTCTCTCTCTCTCTCTTTCTCTCTCTCTCTCTCTCACATATACATACATACACAGACAACATGCCATTTGTGTTATCTGCAGAAACACAGACAGAAGAAGACTTAAAAAACTGATGTTCTGGGTGAGCAGTAAAGGAGCAAGACAACACTGCTCAATATTCCAGTTATCTCAGTCCAGACTTGATAACTGGTGAAAAGGGAGAAAAAAACTTTTGCCAGATGCAGCATGAGATGGACACCTACAATGATCTGATTCTTTCATCACAAAAAGAACATTAGTTAAAATCACAGACTGGTTAGTTGAGCCATAAAAGCACATATGCATAATTGACATGCCGTTTCCAGGAAAAATGGAGAGTCGTATTGATCTGATTCCTGAAACTGGTGAAAGAGGTAGAAAGCAGGAGAGGTAAATCTATGGGGGTGAAAGTGGATCGCAAGATGACCAGGATAGGTGACTGGATGGGATATTATGCAAGGACTGGTCTTATGATCTAGGTTCTGCTAGATAGATCATATGCTTGAGTTTGTGCTCATTCACTTATTCCATTATGTGTAGTTTTCTTACCTGGCCTCTTCCTGCCTACAGCAGGAGGAGAAAAGCAAGAGAAATGCCATCCCTTCTCTGGCCTCCTGGCCTGGCCTCTTCCTGCCTGAAAGAGAAGGAAAGAAAAACCATTTCATCACATCCCCTTACTGGTCTCCTTGTCTGAGTTGTTTGACATACTGAGAAATCTCTACCCTGAAATCAAAATCCTGGGGATGTTGAGAATTCACTTGAATTCATCCTTTAATGATTAACAAATTTCTATCCTGTTCCTATCCAGCCCAGCAATTCTGAATCTCTAGATGTCATTATTTAAACTCCATTCTTTGTCTCACAGCTAATTCTCCTTCCCCTCAGCACAATCTCCTTGCCCAGATGCCAATGTCCTGTTCTACACCTTCCTATATCTTCTATTGTACTCTCTGGAATGACTACTTCTTGGGCAACAAATTTGCTTTAGTTTTAAATCTTTTCTTTTCCCATGACAAAGCCTCCCTGACCATCCTTTCCCAACCCTGATTATATTTTTTCTCATTCCCCTCAACTTGCTCAGGGCTGAGAAACTGGAATATCTGATGTTTCTCATTGCCACTTCTAAGTTTTCCCTCTACTTCTATCACCAGTAACTTCTATTCCTTTGAGGTTCACTCAAGCCATAATTACCACCCAAACAAAATTCTGATAATTATAATCTACCAGCCATCAGGATACTTGCCTTTTTTCCTCAATGAATTCAGTGCTTGCCTCACAGCATTTTTCTCCTCCCTATCTTCTGCCCTCATAATAGGGAACTTCAATATATGTATTGATTGATACACTCTCAAACCTCCTAACCCGCTATTCCTTTAATTTATTTCCCAGAACCTTCTTTTTTATGTCACCTTAGCTACATATAATGATTATACCCTTGATCTAGTTATCACCCACAAACACACCACTTCTATATTCCTGAGCCCTGCAGTGCCCTTATCTGATCACATTCTGTTCCCATTATACTCTTCATTCCAAACCCAAAACTTTGTTCGTAGTCCTCATCAAGACCTCCAGTCTTTTGACCTCCTCAGTTCTTCTACAGGCCATCATCCTATATTAACTTTATTCTTCTCCCTTGCCAATCTTGACTCTTTGGTGAACCAGTTTAACTCTACACTTCCCTCTTCTCTAGAGTCCCTTGCCCTCTTATTCTATTACTATCTCAGTTCTACTGAAATGCTGCTGAACAAATCTGAAGAAAATTATGAAACTAGGCTGACTGGATCTACTACAAATTTATATTAATTAGGTATAATCTCCACTGGGCTGATACTGCAGCAAAATAATCCTTTTCCACCTCCCTAATTGGCTCACTATCTTACTCATAATAGCAGATTCCCTCAAATTTTTCATTCTGACTTTCATTCTATCATTCCTTCTGTTCTCACTGTTTGTGTTGAGAACCTTGCCTCATATTTCACTGGAAAAAATTAGACTATTTACTGAAAAGTCCCTCTTCTCCTCTCTTTTTCATCTCTCAGATCTCTTTCCCTTTCTTCATCCCTGTGTCTCATGAGAGGTATCCCTTTTGCTTGCCAACTCAAACTCCTCTACATAAATAAGTAATCCCATTCCATCCTGTCTTCTCTAACAGATTGACTCCACCATCATTCTCACACTCACTTTTCCACTTCCTACAAACATACCTATATCTTCTCCATTCTCATAAAACCCCCACCTAGTCTATTTGTCTCCACTATCACTTCATATCCCTTGTCTCTTTTGCATTTGTTTGTCCTTAAGGAAGTCATTTATAATTAATGTTTCCACTCCCTTTCCATTCTCTACAATTTGACTACTGATCTCATCATTCAACAAAAATGCTCTTTCAAAAGCTAATCTAATGCCTTTCCTCAATTTTTATCCTTCTTTTAAAAAAACCCATTATCTTTTTGGTCTCTTTACATTCTTTGATACTATTGATAATTTTATCTCCTTTCTTGATTTCAAGAACATTACTCTTTATCTGTCTGACTGTTCCTTCTCAGTTTCCTTTGTTGATCATCTACCAGGTCTTTTGTTGTTCTCCATTCATCATCCTTCATCTTTTGTTTTGAAGAGCACAGATGACATCACTGGGTGATGTCTTGACTCAAGTGAATTGGATTTAAGTGAGTGAGAGTTGTACAAAGAGGTCAGCCTGCCTCTTTCAGTCACTGAAACCCAGTGGCAAGCCAAAAGTCAAGACAACTGATGATGAACTAGGATGCAGTGGATGGCCTTACCATCTTTGATGTCTGATTAAGTGCTCCACAGTAGATGCTTCGGCTGCCTTCGTGGGCATTAGAGCAAATTGTTTTCATCACCCGAACAGTCAGTTTTCACATGCATGGGGTAGATATCCCCCTAACTCACTCTTATATGTGAGGCCCGTAGGTTACTCTCCACTTGGCTTTTATACCAAAGTGAGGGTGTATGGTGTGTTCAGGGAGGGCTAGCACCTTTGGTGTGGTGGCTTACTGAGCGTTTTTAAGGGCCTCTCATTCACTTTTGGTGTCTACATTTCACCCAATTCTTATCTGTGGTTCCAAGTAGCTGAAACATGTGAGGCTATACCCCCAAAATCTTTTCAGCAGACAGACCAAACCAGGGTTGAGGGTAACTAACCAGGTTAATAGTGGATGTTCATAAGGTCTCTGACCTGAGTCCTTTTCAGATTTCTTTGTTTTCACTTGATCTCATCAGCTCCCCTGCATTCTATTTATCAATATATCTATTTAGCAATCTATTCTAGTATTTCTTAGATCTATTTGTCCAGCTTTTACCTCTCTCACAAGGGCCAATTTTGCATCTCCAACTGCCTATTAGTATCTTGTAAAGGATGTCTTGTCAACAGCTCATCATATCCAAAATTGAATGAATTTTCCAATTCTGCCCCCCACCCCCCAATTCTCCCATCTTCCAAACTTCCCTATCCTAGTTGTTGTCCTCAATTCTTCACTATTTCTCAAACTTCATATCTAATCTCTTGCCAAGTCCTATCAATTTTAACTTGATAACATCTCTTATATACTCTTCCTTCTCTCCCCTGATATCTCTGCCACTTTGGTATAGATCCTCATGCCTGGATGATTGCATTAGACTTTTGCTAGGTCTCCTTACCTCAAAAGTCTCTCCTAACTTCACTGTCTTCCTGTCATACAAGTCTGACCCTGTCATCCTTCCTTTCAATAAACTCTAGGATCAAATATAAAATCCTCTCTTTGATATCCCAAACCCTTTATAAACTGGACCCTTCCTACCCATTTAGTCCTTTTATGCCCTTCCCCTTCCCTACCCAATCCAGCCTCCTACTTGATGTTCCTCCTACTGTCTCCCAATTCTGGGCATTTCCATTGACGCTCTTTTTTGCAGGAAATTCTCTCCCTTGTCTCTGCCTCCTGGCTTCCTAGCTTTGGTCAAGTTCCAGTTAAAAATCTAACTTTCTCTTGTTGTTATTGTTGTTCCATGTCATGTCTGCCTCTTCATGACTCCATTTGGGATTTTCTTGGCAAAGATACTGGAGTGGCTTGCCATTTCCTTCTCCAGATTTTTTTTTTTTATGAAGAAACTGAGACAGAGAAGTGACTTGCCCAAAATCACACAGCTGTGTCTGAGCTCAGATTTGAATTCCAGATCCAGTGTTCCATACACAGTAATCCCCGCCCCGACAACTGGAAAATAACTATATTTATTCGATTTATCTGTACATAGTTATTTTTTGTCATTCCCATTAGACTGTGAGTTCCTGGAAAGCAGGGATTGTTTTTTTGTCTTTTCTTGTAACTTCCAGTGCTAAGCCACTTGGCCTAAGCTAAGTAGGTTGTTAACAAATACTTGTTGACTGACTCACTCTCTAATCAACACAATTTAACCTCAGGGCACATGCTCCAAACTGGACTAATTCTTTGAGTTTAGGGACATTTTCCTGGTGATATATTCCTTGGGACAATAAATACTTAAAAAAAATATTACAAAATAGTGGACACCAGATTCAAGAGAAAATGTAGATGAAATTAAACTGGCACAGATTTCCACTGGTTACCCAATATTGCCTAAAGTAAAAATTCTTATCAAAGCATTTCATCAATTAGAACAAAAACTGGGAGCAGGTATTTGCACTTAAACCAAGTGATTTTTCATTCATAAAATCTCTGCCTGATCTAATTTTTTTTTTTTTTTACCCTTGTACTTCGGTGTATTGTCTCATAGGTGGAAGATTGGTAAGGGTGGGCAATGGGGGTCAAGTGACTTGCCCAGGGTCACACAGCTGGGAAGTGGCTGAGGCCGGGTTTGAACCTAGGACCTCTGTCTCTAGGCCTGACTCTCACTCCACTGAGCTACCTAGCTGCCCTGCCTGATCTAATTTTAAAGTGGCCTGAGAATAGGAAAGTTGCTGCCATTGGACAGTTAGTATTTCCAATTGTTTAAAATGCTTAGTTTTATTGTTTTTTATTTATTTTATCTCTTTCACAAAAATTTTCTCTCCTCTGGCACTTTGGGGAAAATGTCTTTTTGGTAAAGACATTTTATTTTACCAAATTACATTTAATAACAATTTTCCACATAAGTTTTCTGAAGTTGATGATCCAAATTGTCTCCCTCCATCCCTCCCTTCCTTCCCCTTCTCAGAGATGATAAGCAATTTGATCTAGGTTATATATGTATTACCAGACCAAACATATTTCCATATTGTTCATTTTTGTAAGAACAATCATGTAAAGCCAAGACTCCAAAATAAAAAACCAAATAAAGTGAAAAATCATATGCTTTCATCTTCTTTATATATGTATGTGTCAATACATATCAATAATATTGATATTAATTCATAGTTTATGATAATTTTCAGTGTAATGATATTTTACTGTTTATCTTTTAATCAAATAGAAATAAAAATGCAAACTGGATTTCAATTCTATGTGATTTCTCCCTTTCTCCCTCTTGTTAATGATCTATTTATCATTTCCAACTCTCTATATGTAAACTGTGTATCTACCTATCTCTTTGTTTTTGCAACTCTCTCTCTTTTTATTTAATCTTACAAGTAGATGTTTACCTTCAGGCTTAGAATCAATACTAAGTATTGATTCCAATGTAGAACAGTGGTAAGGGTTAGATAATGGGAGGAGTTAAATGACTTGCCCAGGGTCACACAGCTAAGAAAATGTCTGAGGTCACATTTGAACCCAGGACCTCTAGGCCTAGCTCTCAATCCACTGAGCTACCCTGCTGTCCTCTTCCTTCTACTTCTGAAGTAACTGGAAAAATCAAAGAAAAATATAGAGGGTGTTCAGAATCACAGAACTTTTGACACATGTATAAATATTAATGTAATTGTTGAGATTTTTCATGTGAGGTCTTTGTCCAGTGGGTATGCTTCAGAGGAATTAAATCTTATCAACCTTGCTATTTTTTGCTACATATGTAACCAGAAAACAAAGAGAAATTATACCTAAGTAGAATGATGAGCCATTGATTAAAGAGGCAAATCAAGGAGTCATTTTCTCAGGCTGTCCCCCAAAACTTGAACATGTTCTCTCTTTCACTTTGATTACTTACTTCTCTGGCTCCCTTCAAGTTCCAAGTAAATTCCCACCTTCTACAAGAAAACTTTCCTTTACCCTAAACTCAATTCCAATGGCTTCCCTCTATTATTTCCCATTTTTCTTGCATATAACTTGCCTTGTATTTATTTGTTTACATGTTGTCTCCCCCATTAGATTGCAAACTCCTTGAAGGCAAGGACTAATTTTTGCCTCTTTTTTGGTATTCATGGCATATGGTAGTTGCTTAATAAATGTTTGTCAATTGATTGATATATTTGCCAAAAGACTGGCATGAAGTAAAATATAGCTCATGTGGCAATATCTATTGTAGAAAACAAATTCTACAAAGAATTATTTAATTTAATTTAATTTAATTTTAATTTAATTTTTTTATTTTTTAGAAAAAATTTTCCATGGTTACATGATTCATGTTCTTGCTCTCTCTCCCCCCTAAACCCCCCCCCCCCAGTAGCCAACACATATTTCCACTGGTTTCTTCCTGTGTCATCAATCAAGACCTATTTCCATATTATTGATAATTGTTCTAGGGTGATCATTAAGAGTCTACATCCTAATCATGTCCACATCAACCCATGTGTTCAAGCAGTTGTTTTTCTTCTGTGTTTCCACTCCTGCAGTTCTTCTTCTGAATGTGGGTAGCGTTCTTTTCCATAAATCCTTCAGAATTGTCCTGGGTCATTGCATTGCTGCTAGTACAGGAGTCCATTACATTCTATTTTACCACAGTGTATTGGTCTCTGTGTACAATGTTCTTCTGGCTCTGCTCCTTTCACTCTGCATCAATTTCTGGAGGTCTTTCCAGTTCACATGGAATTCCTCCAGTTTATTATTCCTTTGAGCACAATAGTATTCCATCACCAGCATATACCATAGTTTATTCAGCCATTCCCCAATTGAAGGCCATACTTTTGTTTTCAAGTTTTTTGCCACCACAAAAAGCGCGGCTATAAATATTTTTGTACAAGACTTTTTATCTATGATCTCTTTGGGGTACAAACTCAGCAATGGTATGGCTGGATCAAAGGGCAGGCATTCTTTTATCGCTCTTCGGGCATAGTTCCAAATTGCCACCCAGAATGGTTGCTTCAGTTCACCAACAATGCATTAATATTCCAGTTTTGCCACATCTCCTCCAACACTCATTACTCTCCCCTGCTTTCATTTTAGCCAATCTGCTAGGTGTGAGGTGATACCTCAGAGTTGTTTTGATTTGCATTTCTCTAATTATTAGAGATTTAGAACACTTTCTCATGTGCTTATCAATAGTTTTGATTTCTTTATTTGAAAATTGCCTATTCATGTCCCTTGCTCATTAATCAATTGGAGAATGGCTTGATTTTTTATACAATTGATTTAGCTCCTTGTATATTTGAGTAATTAGACCTTTGTCAGAGTTTTTTGCTATAAAGATTTTTTCCCATTTTTTTGTTTCCCTTCTGATTTTAGTTGCATTGTTTTTGTTTGTACAAAATCTTTTTAATTTAATGTAATCAAAATTATTTATTTTACATTTTGTAATTTTTTTCTAACTCTTGCTTGGTTTTAAAATCTTTCCTTTCCCAGAGATCTGACAAGTATACTCTTCTGTGTTTGCCTAATTTTCTTATACTTTTCTTCTTTATATTCAAGACCTTCACCCATCTGAATTTATCTTGGTGTAGGGTGTGAGATGTTGATCTAAACCTAATCTCTCCCATATTGTTTTCCAATTTTCCCAGCAGTTTTTGTCAAATAGTGTATTTTTGTCCCAAAAGTTGGGTTCTTTGGGTTTATCATAGACTTTCTTGCTAATGTCACTTATCCCAAGTCTATTCTACTGATCCTCCCTTCTGTCTCTTAACCAGTACCATATTGTTTTTTTTTTTAAGTGGACATAGAATAGTAAAAAATATACTGAGGAGGGCAGCTAGATGACTCAGTGGGTTGAGAGCCATATATGATATATACATTTTTGTATATATAATTTTGTATATATAATGATATATATGTATTTATATATACATTTTTTAATGTGGTTAATGTGGAAATGTCTTTCACTTGGCTAAATATTTTTTAAAAGGATTTTGTTTTTCTTTTTTGGTGAGTTGACTGAAAGTCATGGAGAGGAAGAAAAATCATTGATTATTAATTATAAAAATTTTTTTAAAGATCATTTTGGAATTGCTCAGGCTAATATGGCCTGGATGGGTTTGATTTCTGGTGAAAGAAGGTAAAAGAAAATCATTGAAATCAGAGATCTATTGAAATATTGAAAGGCTTCCATTGTATTGCTTAATATAGAATTAACAAAATAAATTTCCACTGAATTGAATTGACTTTATATGTAGCTTGTTGTTACTGTTCAGTCATTCCAATCGTGTTCATTCTTGGTAACCTCCTGGACTTCTGGGTTTTCTTGGCATAGATAATGGACTGGTTTGCCATTTCCTTTTCTAGTTGCAAACAGAGGTTAAGTGCTTTGCCCAACATCACACAGCTATGCAGTTTCTGAGGTTGATTTTAGACTTAGGTCTTCCGGACTCCAAGCCTAGTGTTCTATCTACTCCCCTATATGACATTTAGAGCAAGGAAAAAGGAAGCATAAATGTAAATAATTTCAATTTAATAGAAAGGTAATGTGATATAGTGGGAATTATGTTGGATTTGCAGTCAGGAGACCTGGTCTTGAATTCCAGTTCTAGCTAGCCGTATGACTTTGGACTAGACACTTCATCTAAGCTTTATATTTATATAATTACAGCTGAAGTGTTATTGTGAGCAAAATTATAAGAAAACTTTATTGAACTTCATTTGAGTTAGCTGATAACATTCTTGTCCCTTCTCCTTACACTAATATAAAATTAACTCTGGGCAACAAGATTTTTCATACAGTTCTCTTTCCATGAAGGAATTGTGTCACTGGCTAATTATCCATTCTACCATCAACAAATCTGTTTTTTTGCACAAAGATTATTCCTTTTTAGGAGTAAGCCAGAAATAGAAATATGCCTAGTCATTTTTTCCAAGAGGATAATTAGTACAATTACTATGAGTCATCATAGCACTTCAGATTAAAAAGCTAAACATAACCAATAAACCATTGCCCAAGAGGCATGATAATCCATGGTAATGGTTACGGCTGCAAGCCATAACATTATTTCCAATTGACAAAATTAAAATTTATGGGTATGAAGATTGTTTTCAATTCAGTCATTTATTATCTTTGTCATGGGAGGAAGTTTTAACTTGGTGTTTTAAGGCTGTTTCTCTTGGACATATGCTGGTTACAAGTATTATTTTGCTAACTCTACTTTCAAGAATGATCAGGTTTATTTTTACCCCTTCCACTTAGTATTATCCACAATTTTTCTAGGTGGAAGGAAAAGGTTTCCTACCCTACAAAAGAATTTTTCAGAGACATAGTTTCTGTGGCTAGTGAGATATTAGGAGGAAAGAACATTCTCTGTCTGCTGGTCAGAAAAGCAGTTGCTTTCAACTGCAGTTTTTAAAAATGACCTTGTCCTTAGTTCTCTTTTTGGAACTTGGGAATGAATGGCAAACTCCCTTGACATGAATAAACAACTCCTTGGATGTAAGAGAGATACTGTGGGAAGTATATTAACTATTTCAGGTCCCTGGCTTCTATTACTTCAGGGCAATAGAGCAATACAGTTCATTTTTCACTAGTGATAAAAAAGTAATTCATTTCCCAAATATTGCACATTATCTGGAGAACGCTTTTTGCATTCAGCATGACCTTACTAAATATTAAGAGGCAGAGTTCTCAACCCATTCTAAGATACACTTATGGTGAATATTTTTTGACACTCCTCCTGTCCAAACCTATTCTTTTATTCTTCATCTATGATCAAATGACAAAAAAATGAAAGTGAACCTTAGACATGAGGAAACTGAGGCCTTTGAAATTTAAAAGCCTTGCCCAAAACTACATAGTAGCTGGACCCAGACCTGGATCCTTGTTTTCTGATTCCAAATCTTCCATTTCCTAGTGTGGCCAAAGGGAATAAAAGGAACCAGGCCATTTTTATTCTCAATTCCCTGTAAAAGGGGAGTGTGCTGAAGTATGATTAAAAAAAAAAGTATATTAAAAAAGCTGAAATCAAGGAGGAAATCTTTATGTTAGGAAGAAATATAACAGCTCTGATGAAAAGGTCCTGGGTAAATGTTACCCCAAGAAATTATCAGTGAAACCTCATCCAGTTCTTAGATTTCTAGTTCCCAGCTGGTCTTTTCACCTTAAGGAGAGCCAACTATACTGATTAAGTTACATGTCAACAATTCTATATGTCAGGAGAAGGATGCATAATTGATGAGGTTTAAAATAACAATTCATTTAAATACTTTCAAATGAGGAAGCCAGAAAGCATTCAGATGTGTGCAAAAACTTCCAAATGTCAATACCTGTGCAATTATTTTTCGTCATGCCAAGCTAGGCTATTCATCAATACTATTTGCCTTCCTTGACATCAGCTCAAGGACTCAAAGCTCTTCCTGAAACAAGTTTATTGACCAAGACTTGGCTTCCATGCTGTGAATGGAACTGTGGAAATATGAATCAGGATACTGTTCTGTGAAAAGATTCCAGAAGGCCACTTTGGAAAATTAGCCATTAAAATTGCAGACTCTTGGGCTTAGACTATGAATGAATGATTAAATCAATGAAAAAATATAAAGCACTTACTTTGCACAAAGGATCTCTCAATACTGAAATTTCTTTCTTTGAAACCCATTTTTAAAAAAAAGAATTCCATGATCAAAAGCTTCTAGGACATTGCACACAAAGCAAAACAGTGTATTATCCTGCAAATGGGTCATGGTTACTTTTCTTTCTTTGCATCCCCAGGATTTGGTATAGTGCCTGACGTTATAGTTTGCATTTAACAAATGCTTGTTGAATAATTTGCCTTCATTTTCCGTTAAAGGTGCTCAATGAAGAACAATTGACAGTAGAGTCTTTCTGAGTTTCTTACCACCAATATTAATTTTTGTTTTGCTGGGGTATTTCCTATTTGGATAGAATACTTTTTGTACAAGCCAAAGTTTCTTAATGTACTCAACCCTGATCAGAAAAAAAAATATGATGATAAAATACCTGAAAATATGGTTACCAGAGATTTGAAAAAGAACTATAGCTCTTCTTGAAATTGTAGTCATCTGGTTATATTTAGCTTCATTTTTAAGGCCAACTTATCCAGCCCATCATCTTCAGCCCCACAAATGTTATCTCCATTGGCTTGCTCCACAAACACCACAAAGATAGGGCTCACTAAAGTGTATTGACAACATGGCAGAACTCAAACAATGCAGTGTCTGTGTCTTTTTCCTTCAGTTTTCTCTCAGCTCTATCACTATTTAGGTCGATGTTGATTGCTCCTAGTTTTCTTGGACAGGCAAAACTCAAGACCAGCCATCTCAAACTTTTTAGACTCGATCCCTTTGTACTCTTAAAAAAATGATTGCAGACTGCTTTCAAAGAACTTTGGTTTATGTGCATTATATCTATCAATATTTACCATATCAGACATTAAAATGTCTTAGGAGTATTATCATGAAACTAGTTTCGACCCTTGTGGACCTCCCAGACCACATTTTGAGTACTACTGTTCTAAAGTGATAGTGTGATTGATGAATCCATCTAATACTCTCTTTCAGGGTCACAAAATCTAATAACAATAAGTAATATCTAAACTTTTGGGGAATGGGCAGTGGTAGAAATTCACTGATATATAAATTTTTAGATGTGTGTTTGTAGAGAAAGAATGTACCTAGAATATACCCAGTATCTATAATATACATATATACCTGTATAGTCTAAGAATTGCTCTGTGGTTTTGACATACTTTGAAAACTTCAAATAAATTTAAATTAGCCAATCAGTAGGACAAAAAAAAAAATCCCCACTTATTGTGCTCCTTTTGAAGATGTTAAATTTGGTGACAGACTAGAGTAGTTGAGAGCTAGAGTAATGAAAACAACAGCTTCAACCTCAAAATAAATCAGAAGCCATAGACCAAGATGGCCTGTATATGTGCAAACAGGGAATCATGTTTACATTGAAGTAAATCAGTGACTACAATGCTCATTTCAAGAATTATGGCACCAATACTGAACTGAAGACGAGGGATTAAGCAAACAGTCATAAATTAAGCTATAATGAAACATGACAAGTCATAATTTAATTTAGAATGTATTTCAGATGGTTGGTATTATTTGTATAGACCCTTCATGTCCTGTGAAAGATCTGGATATATACAATGAAATGTTAGCTTTGGGAAAAGCTATGGTTTGCATATATGTAAATTAATTAATTAAAGTGATATAGAGACTTTATTGGTCAAAAATCTCCATGGGGCAGGGAAAAGGAGAGTAAAAAAAAAAAGCATACAGGGAAGTATTGCCATAAAATATGGCATAAGTAATCTGATAATTTCTAGCTTAACTTACAGTGCAGGTGCATCTCACATTAAAATAGACTCAACATAAAAATCCAGATGTACACAAAAGATTAATGGGGAAGGTAGGAAGGTTCATGAAATTTAGAAAAGAATTCAAAAAAGAATTCCTGAAAAGAAATAGCAAGCTCTCTTAGTGAATTTCAGTTTCTTTATTTAAAAATCAATTTTATATGCCTTTTTTTAGAAATAACTATTATAGAAACTAATTTTCACCGTTTGCTGCTTTCTTAGATGCAAATTCTAAAATGAGACTAAGTCACCATGCCTTTCTAAATATTTCTTTTTAAGACTCGATTCAGTACATAGAAAGAAGAACAACAGTAAGAGTGAAAACCGAATGCTGTATAATTGTAATGACTAGATCATCCCCAATGAAGACGTAGTAAAATGTAACTCCTCTTCCCAGGAGAGGTCGGGGTTTATGACTGTAACACTGTATACTAGTGATCTGCAAACTGTTTTGACTATGTGTTCCCATCAGTAAAAACTTTTGAATGGATATCCCATGTGTAAATTTAGTTATTTATAAATTACATGTACTACTGTATTAATAATTATAAATTTATACAAAAATGGTCATTTTAGAAGGTCAGGAAAAAAAAAAACCAACAAAATAATATTTGATCCTGAAGTCAATACTTTAGCCACTGAAGTTTATTGAGCAAAATGAACAACATGAATAGATCTTTATTTTAAGGAAATTAATTTAGCTGCTGTGTGGAGGATAGGCTGTGACCAAAGAGTTGGGGCAGGGAATATATGTCGTTAGAAGGCTATTGCAGTACTTCAGGCAAGAAGTGGCATGAGCTTTGATGGCTCATTTTTTGATGGCTGCTTGACCAGAAGGAAGGGAATCGATGTAAGAAATGTGAGGGTAGAGATAAAAATGGATTGGATGTGTTGGGTGAGGGAGGAAGAGTCAAGAATCAAAGTTGACCCAGAGGTTGCAGACCTGGGTGAATAGAAGGATATGATGAGTTTAACAGTAATAAGGAAGTTTAGAAGAGGAAAGGGAGAAAGATAATATGAGATCTTTGATCTGTTGCAACTCATCCATGTCTACTCATCCTGGGAAATTCACTTTGTCCCCCTCAGAATGAAAAGGAGTATTATAGAAATCTTACTTATTGGTCACTTCTGTGCAGCACATATTTTCTCAATGACAGGGAATGGGCAGAGTTGGAATTTCTCCAATGACACTGGTGCAAATTGTTATTGAAGGTGCCTGGATAACCTTTGGGTTATAACTGCCCTGAGGGACAAATATATGGTTTAAATGTATATGTATAGTGTTTGTGAGGTGTACTTTTGGAACTTGCCTACTAGAGGGAGGAAGAGAGGAATATTAGGGAATAAGAACAGGTATTATGCTTTTTGAGACAAGTCCCACAACTGGCTATTATGAGGATGATATGATATGACCCATCTTCCACATTCTGATTGTTTGATCACACATCTTGACCAAGCCAAAATTAAAGATCAAAAAATTCAGTTCAATATAAGGATATTCTGGCTATGGAACATATTTTTGAAATACTCAATAACTAATGAAAAATCTTGGCCGGTGGAAAAACCAACTGCCATTCCTATGAATATTCACACCTCCATCAATGACAAATACAAAAAAGTTGAAAGGGATTGCCACAATATGCTCTGGTCCTTAGAATCCCTGCCAGAAAATGGCAAAGTAAAATTATCACAGCAAAATCAACTGAGTCATATAATTGACTAGCCTGGCTCTGCCAGTTACTGTATTCTAAGGAACACTATTAAACAAACCATTGAGGAAAATGTCATTGTGATGAAATTTATAGCAAGATTGCAAGGCTGTTGGATTATATGAATGAGCTCCTCTGGGGCAGAATATCATCACAAAGACTAGCAGGCTGGAAACCCTGTAGCTGGGATGCTAATCCTAGCGCTGCCATTGCCCTCCACTGTGAATGTCATTTTACTGTGCATAATAAATGACAGCAATTATTACGGCTTGGAATTAGAGAAGATCCTTCTGCTCAAGAGATCAAAGCACTAATTCATTCCCTACTCTCAACACTCAACACGCTCTTATACATACTCACACACTCATAGGTAATACACACACACACACACACACACACTCTTAGCTGTTTGTGACTCAGTTTTCCTATCTGTAAAATGGGGGGAAAAAGAAATGAGATTGCCTATAACATTTACTGAGACATCTTACAGACAAGAATAAATTAATATATTTAATGCTTTCCTCTTTTAATTTTATGCCCAAAATATAAAGTCAATACTTTACAGGTTGTCACTGCTCAATTTTCCTTCAGTATCCATTTAAAGTGGCTATTAGAATAGAATAATTAATATCATATGGATACTCTATGTCGTTACTTTTAGGATTTCGTTTTATTAATTCTCTTTAGTTTCCTATACAAATAAACTTTGTGTCTTTTAAAATCATTTCCTAATTGCTCATCAACTCAGGGTGGGGGGAGGGAAGAGGGGAGGAAAAGAACATGAATCATGTAACCATGGAAAAATATTCTAAATAAATGAATTAATTAATTAATCAAAAAAAATTTTTAAATCACTTCCTAACTTTAGTTTTGAAACTCAGTTCTTGTTTACTTCCTTTTGAACTGTATGTACCTTTGTCTTTGAAGTAATTAAGGCAAAGAAACATCAGTGACTTATTTAATGATGAAATATTTTGTGCATTTCTCTTAAGTTCTTAGTTTATATCTGAACTTGTACATGTTGTAAGTGACTCAGGCAAAGCATTTCCAGCACTCAAAAGATAAATTTGAATGCTTGGCACTTTTAGGTTACTGTGATTAAATGATTTTTCCCTAAAATACATGGAAGGGAAATCCTTGTCTACTATTGAACCTGGATTCCCCAACCCAAATCAATGCTTTTTCCTCTATTATCATAGATGACTCTAATTTTTTGTTTAAATGATTTTACAAACATTATATATATTGTAAGATGGAATTATAGGGGGGCTACCATTCCATCTTAATATATATATATATTTTCATATATATATATATATATATACACACACACACACACACACACACACATGCACAAACATACCTTCTTGTCCTCTATGTATTTCAGATGTAATACACAGTAAAGCAATCATAACATGATAAAATCAATGATTTAGAACTGGAAAGGAACATAAAAGTCATCTATGCCAAACCCATCATATGACAGATAAGGAAATGGAAGGCAAGAGAGATTAAATGATTTACTCAACTGTATTGGGTGGGGGAAGGAGAAACTATAGACCAAGTGAGCCAGTTATGAGTTTTTATCATAATATATATGTATATATGAACATATATACATGTATATATTTGTATATATATATATATATATATATATATTGGTGTGAGAATTACTTGGGACAAGCAATAATCTTGATACAGTCATTTTATGGTAGGAATGATGAAGAGTATAGGTTCCTAGGATGTTTTAGAAGTCTGACCTTGATCAGATAAAACTAGATTGAGCCAGTTTCCCCACATTTAACTAGTTTTCTGTCAGTTAAGCACTAGATTTTATGGCATACACATAAGTTTTCTAGGTCTTTTTTTTGTTTAAATTCTATAACTTTTGAGAATGGATATTATTCCAAGGAAACAGACAAATATTTTAGAGCTTAAAGAGCACATTTACATGACTATTAGAGACACTGTGATGGTTAGTGGTATGGGAAAATCAAATGTTTAAAGGATCAATTAAACCCATAATGAGTGGGTTCAGTTGCACTAACGAGCAAAAATATAGTCAAATAATTTTTAAAAGCCAATTTTGAGATAAAACAAATCAATTAATACTAAGAATTGAAACAATAATCCAACTCTTCAGTTGGAAGAGAATTTAGCACAGAGGGGAGGGGAAGGAAAGATATAAAACAAAAGTGAGCAATAACAATAGGATTATGTATCAGTTTCATAAGGACGAGGAAGATGAAGTAATTATAGGCAACAAGAAAGGAGGCAATAGTTAGGGAGAAACTGAAGATCAAAACATGGTGTTGATAGTAGGGAAAATTTCTAGAGAACATTAGGAGAGATGGGATCAAATGGGGATGTAGAGGACTTGGTGTTGGCAAGGAGAAGAGGGACCTCTTCATCAGAGTGTAGTAAAAGAGGAGATTTTGAGGAATGACATCTAAAGAATTTTTAGCTATACCATGCAACAAGTCAATCAGTTGACACTTATTAAAAGTTTAATATGTGCCAGTCATTGTGCCAGGTTAGGGATACAGAGACAAAAACATAGTCCTTTCCCTCAAAGACTACCTCCTGCCCCAATTCTAATAAGGAAGAAGACAAACCTGCAAATAACTATGCATGTGATATACACATATGACACACACACAGATACATATAGTATAAGTGGAAGGTAATGTCAGAGAGAAGAAATTAGCATTGTGTGTGCATGTATGCATTTATGGAGTTGGAGGAGAAACAAGGAAAGGACTCTGTGGGAGGGAGAACATCCTAAGATTTGGAGAAGAGGAAACAGCCACCACAAAGGCACAAGTTGGGAGATGGGATAGCAAATGTGAGAAATAGAAAGGAGTCCAACATTTCCAGATCATAGAGGAGTTGGATGGTAGTAACGGGGAAGGAAAGGAATACTATGGGTCCATGAGAAAAGAGAGTTGTGTTTGGAACAGCCACTCTGGTAAAATAGGTAATTGAAGGGGTAGGTTTAAAAGGATTGTCTTGCTGCAGTGAAGGACCAATTAAGTTTAAGTAACAAATTTGTAGCTGGTAGCTCAGTTTTTGTGATTTATTCTCTGTTTAACAGCACATGAATAGGAACAGCAGAAGTGAATGGTAGGAATAATCAAAAGTTAGGATTTGGCAAAGCATGACCAGCAACAGGACAAGAGGACAGAGTTTGAATATAATGGATAGTGTTGAGTTAGTGATTCCACTTGGGGTTGAAGAATAAGGGAAGGAGGAAAACATGACCAAAGTAGTGATAATGGCTTAAGAACTGAAGGCTGGAGGGACTGGGAGAACATTGGAGCCTACTATAGCTTTCCTATAAAGTTATATTTATGTGAAAAAACTGTTCATTTTTTCAAGACCATTTAGGCCAGAGATGGACGGCTAACCATAAGCCATCCAGCTCCCTTTTTTACTCTCTTAACCAATTATAATACCCAAAGATTCCAAAGCATAAATTTATTTTTTTCAATTATGGAATTGGCTATTTATGTCCTCCATCACTAAAGAAATACTTAAAAAAAAAGACATTTTTGCTTACATTGACAAATATACAAAACATGAAATAATATTTTATAACTTCTACTATGTTCTTCTGAAAATTTGATATTTAAAACATTGCTACATAAAATATTTTGTAGAATTTCTAAACAGGTGTTTTACATTCTTCCTCAACTTACTAAAGGTACATAAATTTTGGCCGGTCATGTATGCATGACTTCTCTCATCTGTGGTCATCTCTTCCAAGAGGTTATCATCTCTCCTTACTAAATGATCAACATCCAGACCCCAGAACTCTCAATTTCTTAAATGATCAAAGCTAGAAACAAATATATATTTCAAGACTATTATTCATTTACCAATGCTTGGGAACAGAAACAAATGAAAGAGGCAACTTACGTTCTAGTCCCAGAGAGCAAGGTTAACGTAGGCACTCACAGCCATATGCTTGTTGTTGAATGGAAAGCTGAAGAAGGGGAAAAAGATTCCTCTTCCCATTCTCCCAACCTTTGATGACAATCTGAGGCTTGATTGATGGAAGAGTTCCAACATGCTTTATAAATGAGGAAAGAATAAGGAATACTGTAGATCTTTAATTGGAGGGAGATGCTGATGAAGATAGTATCTCAAGTTAGAACTTAACTAATCATGGTGTCCAAAGTCCTTGAGGCATGGACCTTAAAGTGAGAAGTAAAAGATGGCACTCCAAAAGTTTGGCCCCTCCTGTGTAAAAGCACAAAAATTGAGCTATCATGTGTATGGTCCTTTTTCTACAGGTGTCTTAATTTCTAGATGACAATACATGTGCTATGAATAAAAATTAATCTTGGAACTGTTAAACTAAATTTATAAGTATTTATTAGTAAAGAGAAAGAAAGCAAGAAATAAGGTTTCCAGCCTTTCTAAATTAAAATAAGTCCCCAGGCGAGTTAATTCTGCTCCATCATGTCCCGGATTCCAGCCTGGCAGGGTCCCTGCCCTGCTGTTTGCCAGAGATGGCTTACATAAATAAGCCAGATGGCTGAGAGAGAGAGAGGGGTTCTTCCACAAGCCCAAAGGAATGCCAGAGAGCCTGCGAGCTTCACCAACGGCTTTTCAAGCTCAATCTAAGCCCTCCCCCAGGATCCTTTAATTGGTTCAAGGCATCACCTCAGTCTCCATATCTCATATCCCCTGACTTTCCTGACTTCTGCCAGTCAGGATTCTCGCTTGCCATGCTGGCAAACTAAGGCACATGGCTCTGTGACTCCTATGGCTACTTGGGGTGAGTCTTCTGGGATTGGACTGGGTTGGGGGTTCCCCAGATATTTAATTCACATACATGGAAGTGTGGGGACCCCGGAAGTATGCCTCTTGGGGAGAAATGAAATTTATGTGCTGTATGAAGTTGAGTGCAAGAACCATCACACTTTATCATAAAGATCAGCTGGCCAAAGAAAAATATATCCTTGATGTGTTTTCAAACTAAAGAGGTGCATAGTTTTCCCGAGGTAAATAATTTGGAAGGAGGAGTAACAGATGGCCCCAATATCTTTCACAAAAGGTGAGTATAGTGTCTGTTTATTAAAACGCAAGGGTTTTTTGTTGTTGTTGTTGTTGTTTTGTCAACATAATACACCAAAGTTACATAGTGGAAAAGGAGTACAACCAGGATTCAAATTTAGGGAAATCTAATCCTGCCCCTCAAGGCTGTACTTCTGACTCTCCTGATTTCGTTAACATGACTCAGTTGCCTTAGCACCTTGGAACTTCCCTTCACCATGCAAGCCCCACTTCTCCCACAGGTGAGTTTGAGTCCATTTTGGAGTGGACAGGATGACCATGCCTCCTTCATCCCGCAATCTCTCCTCCCCCCAAACTTTCTGGAATTTGCTACCATGACAGTTGCCTTACCATTTCTTTGTCCTATTACTGTTGAGTTCCTTTTGGAGACCTCCATTTGGGGTTAGGATCAAGCCAGACATGCTTTATTCATCTCCCAACTGTTCTTCTGACTCTCTAGACTTCATTACCATGCCCCTGTGAGAATATCCTTTCTCCTCCCTCCCTCTTTTAAAGCTCCCTTTTATATGTTGCCTTCTTCCATTAAAATGTAACCTCCCTGAGGATAGAAAGCAATTTTTTGTTTCTATTTGTATCTGAAGCATATAGCACAGTGCCTGGAACATAGTGAGCACTTAATAAATTCTGGTTGCCTGTTGGCCAATACTTTTTCTAGTATGCCACCAATACCACAATCTTAGCCTCAATTGGACTCTATCCTACATTTTATTTTTTATTTTTTTAAAAACACTTACCTTTTGTCTTGGAACCTATGTTCAATACAAAAATACTTTGTATTGGTTCCAAGGCAGAAGAGTGGTAAGGGCTAGGCAATGGGGGTCAAGTGACTTGCCCAGGGTCACACAGCTAGGAAGTGTCTGAGTCTAAATTTGAACATAGAACCACCCATCTCTAGGCCTGGCTCTCAATCCACTGAGCCACCTAGCTGCCCCCATATATCCTACATTTTAAACCAAATTTAATCCATTTATTTTTATTTTAATCTTTCCATCCTGTAAGGTCACAAGACACACCTTTGAGACCATTGTAATTCTCAGGGAAAACCCGGCACATGATCCCCAGAAATAAAGCTGCTATCTCTGAAGTTGTACATTCCTGAATGCTTCAAGCCTGGACAAGTATAAAGGGTTAACCTACCTTTGACTGAAGATCATATCAAATCAGAATTACATTCTATTCCTCCTGAAGCCTTTCAGGAGGGGAGATTTGCATTGTTAAGAGAGCCTTTATCCTATCTAACCTCTCCTACTCAGCATCAACAAGATGAGTAATTAACAACATTTTTTTTAAAGGTCCATGTAAAATAGGAATTTCTGTTAGATATTCCAACACTTTTCAAACTAGACAATCTAGATGGACATGAAATTCAGCAGCTACCTGGAAACACCTACTCACCCCAGCCCCTGCCATCTTTTGTATCATTTTTCTAGTCTACAAAGTTGATTAGATTTACTCAAAGGGTGTGGGCAGAGATCACTCTTACCTGATTCTTTCACTCTTGGGATGGGATTTGATGACATAGAAGATATCTGATTTTTCTTTCACTGAAGCACTGGACCACTCTTAGAATAAGAGAGGAAATTGTTTCTGGGGATGTTATAATCATTTATGGTAAACCTTCACATTTTCTGGCATGCAATTAGGTATAACAGAAAAGTGGAATATTAGAATACATTAGACAGATGTCAAATCTTCTCCTTCCTTAGGAGGTTTTTAGATCAGAGGTATATATGTAAAACTACTTAGTTGGTAGGACCTACAGCTTTTGTGATAGAGACCCCTGAATATCTGTCAGTGGGAAATGTGTGATCTGTACTGTCTCTAAGCCAACACTGCCAACACTGCAGAGATCAGAAAGTCCCTTATTAATGGGGACTTTGCTATTAGCTTGTCAACATACAGATTCACCATATTTATTTCATATCACCTAATCCAAATAGCTCCTTTTGATGTTATTCCCATTCCTGTAAGGCTCTATACCCCTTTGTTAGGATGAAAATTACATATTACATAAAATTTTTTCTATTTCATCAAGGCAAGGAAGGAAAAAAGTGTTAATTTTTTATAACAATAAAGAGAGCCAAGTAACCATATGTTATGATAGAGGGGGAGAGAGTCTATGAGGTGAGACTCTCTTCTAGCTCTCCTCTCTTGCCAAATATACACTGGGAGACTTTGCGGGGGTATCACCCCAAAACTGGGTGACCTGGATGGTCGTGCCACCCCACAGGAGTTGGGGGCGAGGCTTCCCTATAAGATGAGGTATGGGATACCCCAATCCGATTCTGAATGAGGGCGGGGTTCACGCAAGCCTCCCCTGAGGTCAGTCCACTTCACAGCGGGTGGCCTGGCTTCAAGATGGAGGCAGCCAGACCAAGCTGTGATTCCCCTCGTTGTCTCTCAAGACACTCTGGAATGCTATCTGACTAATGAATGGCTTTTATTATTCTCAATTTAGGGGTTGGGGAAAGGGGTGAAAGGCAGAGGGATTTGGGGTGACCTCTTCTCTATTCCTATGGAGCCCGTTACCCCAAAGGTTCCCACTCCTAAGCATCTTCCACCCCTCCTCCTTCTGTTTCTGTTTCTATTCTTTTCTATAATTGCAAGTTAAACCGGAAAGGGTCTCTCAGCAAAGTTGGGTAATGGGGGAAGGAGCCTAAGAGATTGCTCCCAAAATGGTATCCAAATACTTAGCTGACTCAATGATTAAAATCTTGCTGGGTGAGATGCAATGGAATCTTTGACCAGGGAATCAGGGTTTCAATGTTCAAAGAAAGATCCTTAGGAAGCCCTCCGGACTAGATTCGAGATGGAATGTCCACCTCCTTCTTCTCCCAGTCCTCAGCCCGAAGCCCCTTTTCCTTCCTCCTCCGGAGACTTACCCAGACTCCTTCTGGCCTCAATTGTCACCAACCATCAGTTATTCCTTCTCTGGCTCCTTTGGTCCCTCCCCCTTGCACAAATCCCATCCTTACACATATTACATAAATTTTTTTCTATTTCAAGATAAAGAAGGAAAAAGTGTTAATAAACCTTTAATTCAAATAAATTGTCATTTTTTTAAAAAAAGGATGCAACTAATTGTCAGTATATATTATGTTCCAGATAAGCAATTCTCTGAAGTGGGCTGATTGGCAAATATGCCTGACCTCAAGTATCTGCTCTTTTGGAGGAATTAGAAGGCAATATAGAATTACTAAACAACTCTTTTTTCCCTTTTGATACTTCCTGATTTCTGCCTCAAGTAGTTTCAGATATGCAAAAAAAAAAAAAAAAAAAAAAAAAGGAAAGGAAGGATATCAGTCTTTAATATCTACAAATTAACAAATTAGCTACAATACTTGTATAGATTCAGTACTTTAGCTGATAAATGTGTTTTCTATATAGATTATCACCTGTAAAATGGGCCTGATCCCATATCTTATTTACATAATCATCTTTTAAAGTTTATAGAGTACTTTCCTCATAAACCTGAGAGATGGGTAACATCATTTCCTATTTTATCAAGCTTAGGAAGATGATCTTCATATCATACAATGGATACCAAAGCAAATAGCAAAAATGTGGAGACTAGAGCAACAGAGAAAATGATCTTGCTGTGTATTTTTTTTTAAACACCTATACAAATATAGCCTTTAAGGGTCCCTGACAAACTAGGATTCACTCACATATATCATGGGGGATTCTGATATAACCACAGCAATGCACTGTATAATGTATTTGTAGCACAGTGTAGTAGTTATGGGCCAAAAAGACCTCCATTGAAGTCCTCCCTCTGACACCAACTGTGCCATGCAAATCACTTGCCTCTTACGGCTCTAGACAACTCTAAAGCATCAGAGAAGGTGCTGGACTGCATCAAGAGAGGGACATTCTTCTTGGCACTTCCCTATGCCAATAACATAACAAATGTAGTTCCTACTCCTACCCCATTATAATTATCAATATCCAAGGAGGCAAAAACAGGAATACATGTCATGGACAAAATGTCCAAATGGAAAAGTTCTTTATTGGAGGTTCTTTAGATCCTCCTGTCTGAGGATGGCGTTGTAACCACAATTGCATCAAGCCCTGGGACACTTGAGAGTCTCTTCTTCTAGCAATCTATAGCAAAAGTTCTTAACTTGGGGTCAATGAACTTTCTTAAAAAGCATTTTGATAATTGAATTTCAATATAATTAGCCTCCTTTGTAATCCTATGTACCTTATTTTCTGCATTTAAAAAGTCATACCAAGAAGAGGTCCATAGAATTCAGATTGCCAAAGGGACCAAGAAGTCCCAAAAAAGCCTGTTCTAGAGATCAGCTTAGTCTTCAACAATACAGCATGTATACATGGCTAGGATACTTTGATAGCTAACATTTAATGCTTATTTTTTTAAAAACCCTTACCTTCTGTCTTAGAATCGAAATTAAGTACCATAAGGAGTAGGCAATTGAGGTTAAGAGACTTGACTAGGGTCATACAGCTAGTGTCTGAGGTCAAATTTGAACTTGGGTCCTCCAAACTCCAGGCCTGGCATTCACTAGCCACTCTGCTACCTAGCTGTCCCTAACATTTTACATTAAAAAGAACAACAAAAAAATACCCAACTAGACTTCCTAAACTAGACTTTGAACTGGTTATATATAGTTTCTTAAACAGAAAAAATTCAGAAGGGAATAATGTTTTAAGAGATACTGAAATTCAAATACATTTCAAGTTTGAAATTGAAAAATATTTATTAATTAGTTTACAATGGAATTAAATACTTTATTTCCAATACCCCCCAAACAAGTAATATCAAAATTTGAGAACTTATTAAAAATATTAAACAAATCAAATACTGAACAAAAAATTCGAAAACCAGGCCATTATCACATTGTTAAGATCCAACTGTAATAGAAAAAAAAGTTACCTGTTTCACAAAATTTAGTTTCACCTCTCTCAGAGATGATTCTCCATAATTAGTTTAAAAATGAACAATTCTGCTCGTAAACTTATAGTAGTACATAATTAAGATGTACATGAACATTTTAAATCTTGCAACCTTTTTGGACTCTGCAAAAACTTTTGTTAACTACTATTTATATATTTGGGAGGAAGCATTCGTTTACAATTGTAAACATTAAATAATAAAATAGAAGTCCATGCTTTATAATTCAGGATCAAATTTCTCATAGAGAAACCAAAAAACAAATAATATTTGCTATCAAGGAAAGATGTAAAAAGTCTTTAACACAACTTCTCTTTCAAAAATATTTTTTCATGCAGAACATTAAGAATGTGCTGTATTCACAAATGATGTCCGTGCTTTAGACATTCTCCGAACCAGAGCTTCTTGTCTCTTTTTCTGAATCTCTTCAGGAGAATATTTTCTATTTTTTTCTTCTTCTTCTGCAAATTAAAAAGACTGATTTTAAGTTTTTAAAATGAATTGGGAAAAGTACATTTCAAATATTATTATTCTGCACATAATGCCATACTATACATATCTGCCATACTGGTTTAGATAACAGAGGTAAACACAGATTAAGTGCTACTGGAGAAGAAAACCAATATACAGTCTTTGTATTGAGTGTTATGGGTATTCATCTAATATGGCAATGTTCACTAGATCCAAATAACATTCGACTACCCAACCATTATGACCAATTGCATCTAGTTTGTGTTTTACAATATTAAAAAATGCAAAGTAGAACCACAAAAGGTAAAAATTCAATTTTAATACTGAGAACTTACATTGTGTACTAAGGAGATAAAAAAAAATAGTTCTGGGGCAGCTGGGTAGTTCAATGGATTGAAAGTCAGGCCTAGAGACAGAAGGTCCTAGGTTCAAATCCGGCCTCAGCCACTTCCCAGCTGTATGACCCTGAGCAAGTCACTTGATCCCCATTGCCTACACTTACCACTCTTTTGCCTAGGAACCAATACACAGAAGTTAAGGGTTTAAAATAAAGAAAAATTAAAAAAAAAATAGTTCCAAAGAACATATAAAAATCCTGATATTCTTTATATTGGGAGATATTTTTGCAACCTTTCCTTCATTGGCCTTTTCAAGCCTTAATTTGCTGCTCAGGAAAGGTAAAGTAGTTTTAAAGATTAGTTATCTTAATAAATATATATTTTAACTACTTGATGCTCTCTTGGGGAGTAGTCAAAGCAATAAGTGAAATTTATATCATTGTTATCTGGTTTTAAAATTTAAAGATTTAAAAAATTTTAATTCACTTTATCATGTCTTTTATTTTTATAACCCATCTTTATATCACTGAACAAGTGTACGAGACTGTCTTTACATCATTTCTGGAGAGAGAGAAACAACCAATACTTGGAATGAGTTAATAGCATTTAAAGGTTATAATATACATATAAGTATTTTAAAATTAATGACAAGTAGAATAAAATAAATTAGAGATCTAAAGCAAAATTTAAAACATTTTTAACCATATTAAAGTATCAATGTATTCCTATGTGCCATACTACAACTTTGGGTACATAAATTCTGATAGCTATGTTGGAAAACTGTCCCAAGTCTTTCAAGTAAAGTAGATAAAGGGAGAAAATCCCATTAATAAACATTCAACCTCCCCACCCATGTAAAGAGTCAAAGATCTTAATGCCAAACACTTAATTCTTAAAATTTATCACAATATGAAAAAGTGAGATGAAATCTGAGTTAGATCCCAGACAACTTAAAATACTGGACCAGTATCTAGTAGAAATTTGTATTGATGTTTTCTATAGAACCATGATATTTTAAATTAGTAAAAATGTTTCTGGCTTAAATATTACCTTTTGATGAAAGACTATCATGCTTAAAATATTCTGTGAATATGTTCAATAGAATGAAACTGTCTACTTCATATAGCTTAGCTTTACAGAGCAGTAAACAGAAATCCCTAATATTATCAGCAAGAAAATAATTTAATTTATACTAACATCTGGGTAATGAGGTCAGAACTCTATTTACTGTATTATAAATTGGACCACTCTTTGGAGGTAAATAGCCTTGACAATCAGGACCAGGTCATACCTGTTATGTTTATTTCCTTTAATTACTGTCAAAAATTTTTTCCTTTAAGATGATTATGAGCTCCGTAATTAGAATGACTTAATGCCTAGTATCACAAAAAGGAATACTAAGGGAAACAGTATTTAAAAAACTGTTATAGTTATTTTTCAGTCATCCATAGTCATAGGATTATCAAGGGTGGTTAGTTTATCCAAAACGGCAAACAATGCAACATATACTAACATTTGGTTTTGGAATTAACTTCAAGTAACAGTACAAGATAAAGAAATTTCTAGTCTTTCCATCCCATCTCAGCTCTTCAAGTTCCTATATAATATACACCAGAAAGTACGTTATCTCAGTTTCTTGCAAAGTACTACAGAAACATCTTAATTCCTAATGCAAGAGCAATCTGAACCCCAGAGGTTGTGCTAGGACAATACAAGTAATAACTGGTAGACCCAAGACTCAAATATAGGCCATCTAGTGTTTTGACCATTTTCCCAAGTTTTAGTTAAGTCCTAGTGAATTTACTGAGGCACAAAATGGCTAAATAACTTCTCTAAGGCTGTAACTCATTTCAACAATTTCACCTAATGGTAGGATTTGAACAAAAGTCCTAATGAGACAATTTCTCAATAGAATTTATCATTGTAGATAACAGAACAGTCTCATTTTTATAGAATTATAGCTGGATGACTTAATTATAATAGCTATAAATATCTCAAACTGTACCTCTAGCCCCAGTATGTAGAACAGGTATATAAGACAGTGATGACAAACCTTTTAGATACCGAGTGCCCAAACTGCAATCCTCACATTATATGTGAGCCCCCCACCTTATCCCAGATAGGGGAAAAAGTGCTCCCATTAGGCTTCTGGACAGACAAGGGTCATATGAGAAATGTTCTCATGCCTGGGGAGAGGGAAGGGAAACAGCTACCTCCAGCACATGTGCCATAGATTCACCAACACAGGTCTAAGACAACAGTTCTTAAAATAAATTTTTGTACATACCTTTTGTAGATTGTTTATGAGATTCAGAAAACTGTCTCTTCAAAAGTTGTGGTGATACATTCTCCCCAAGCAAAGAATTGACAAACTGAGTTTTGCTTTTCTCTGAATGCTGCAAAATTTTGGGGTCAGATTTACTTCCTGGTGTTACACTATTGTGACTAAAATGAGGAAGAGTCTGAGGATTTTTAATCTTTGTGAAAGAGAAACTTGAGGATGTTGGAACTGATGTGTTGTTAACATGGCAATGAGTCTGGGTTGTTATTACACTATGAGAAAGGTTCTGATTGTGCAAATTTCTTGAATAAGGAGGAATGTCTGTACGCATGTGGCCTGAATGTATTCCCAAACTCAAATTTCCTATAGAAATTGAGGATTTGTTCACTCCTGCTGGAACATTAGAATTATTCCAAGAAACATGTTGATTACTGTTATGATAATTTGGGTACTTATACTCTTCACTCAGATTTTTAATACCTGTAGTATTTGTAGAATTTTCATAACTTGTACCCGCTTTACATGTTAACTTGTCTGTTTGTATAATTTCTCTAAAAGTTGTTTCATTTGCAGAAACATTGTCTGTGTTCAAATGTTTATTTTGCAGCAACTGGCATCTTTTGTCGGATGTAATTGAATTAGTTTCTAACCCCAAAGAGGAATTATAATTGACCATTTGCTTATTTTCAGACTCTTTGTTGTCTTTTTTTAAGTCCTGTTGCTGGGTAAGCTTTTCTACATGGTCACATGCTTGGTAAAGCAAATCATCATCATCATCATCATCTGCATCCCAAGATTTCTCTAATTCATGACATGCTTCAATAACTTCAGTAGCAAGCTTAGGATCATTCCAGTCATCAAATACAGAACACTGCTGTGCTGCATCCTTCTGATTTAAATTATGAAAACTGGTTTTGCTAGATATTCTTGTAGAGTTATTAGGATTTGTTTTAGCAGGCACATTCAATGACTGATAACAATTAGGCCAGTTTTCTCTGTCTCCTCCAGTTTGTAATTGATGATTGGTATGTCTTTTCACCAAAGCAGACTCCTTTGCAGAAACTTTTATATCTGGTCCAAATTTAGGGCAATTAAGTTCCTTTGCCTTTTGAATATTAGATGCAATAGAAAGCTCAGGATAATCTGGAATTTTGTTGGGAAAACTTGTCTTATTGAAATTTCTCTCAAACTTCATATCATTCTCAGTAGATTCCAATTCCGTGGACTCATTATTTGGCTTTGGAGGAAATAGAGTTTTTGTAGGAGCAGGGAAATCTTTGTTATTTGTCTCTGAAGGAAGGTCTTGTAAGTTTTTTGAAAGACTTTTACCAATAGACAAATTTCCATTTAGTCCTACCTTAGCTTTATCATTTTTATTGGCAGTTAATAGGCAAATATCTTTCTGAAGAATTAGTTGAGATGTTTCAGAAGTAGTTAAAAGTTCAGGGGCTTGAGAAATTTGCATAACAAAAGCATCATCTGCTAGCATGTGTTCCCAGTCATCATCATCGTCAAAATCAATGCTAACATCTACCTTCCCAGGCTTACTGAAAATCTCTGACTTTGCAAAAGAGGAAGTTACATTTGACTTTGCCATTAAAAGGGAGTCTGATGCAGAAGTAACTGACAATGGAGTCAGGTTTTGTTGGTGTGAAATTTTATTCACGTGTTTCTCGATGACCACAGTTTCAGTAGAATTTTCTATCTCCTCTTTCAAAGTGTTATTCTTGCCATGGATATTATGAGTGGTAGTAAAAGAAACATTAGACAGACCTTGGCTTAACTGGCCACTACATTTCTGTGTTGAACCATCAAAAAGAGCAGTAAGGGCTGCTTCAGCATTTGGATCAAAAGTAGTTTGACTGTTATTTTTATAATTTTCTTCCCTAGAGATATTGGAATTCTCTTTCATTATCACAGCAATATCTGTTTCAGGGACTTTATCAGAGACTGACTGCAGATCCTGTATCTGTGCATCTTCTTTGCAATTATTTGACATCTCTGCTTCTGAAATTGTCTGGACAAAATCACAAGTTTCATTTTCTTGTTCTTGCCTTACATCTAGCTCCACCATGTTTTTATCAAATTGTTTAGCCAATTTTATAAGTTCTTCTTCACTACTTTGTGCTTTAAACCTGTAAAATAGCCATCAAGAAAAATTTAGATATTTATGAAAATATTCTAAATTTAGGTTTTAAAATTACTGTGAAGTTAAATATTTTAGTATAGCTTAAACATCTCAATACCTTAGAACTAAATTCAAAAAGAGAAAAAAACTAATGGAAAATATTAAACTTTATAACATATTAATACCTAAAATATCTATTTTCAACAATTATTCAGTTCCCAGTATCTTAGAAAAACAAAACCAAGCAGAACTTACCTTATATAGCTGGTTTTTGTTCTAGACTTTATTTTTGTTATATCAGGAGTACATGGAATTGCACCTTCACCAATCCACATATCTAGAAGGGAGTCTGTTGTTGGTTTTTCATCCTTGGAAATTAGATTCACGAATGTTAACAATGATTGCATTTAACATCCTAACAATATGAATTACAAATATTTGATTTTTAAAAATATATCAGACTATAAACTCCCTAAATATCTGAAATAAGAAATGGTGAAAGTACTTTTCAAAAACCAATAAAAAAAATTTCTCTCTTTTCCTCTTTGTTTTCCTATTTCAGCCAACCTGCAATTGCAACAGCTATTGCTAGAAATAATCCCATGCCCTAGGAACTTTGATGTGCTTTATTTCCAATCTAAGCCAATTGACTATTCCTTAGGCAGTCAAGAGTCATTCATTAAGGGGGGCTAACCACAAACTTAGTGTGGATACCCAATTTGTTTTACTCTACTCTGTCCCAGAACTCCAAAGCTCAAGTGATTTGCTAGCTTCAGTTTCCCCATTAAGAGGAATTATAATTATATACCCCAACACCCAGCTGAAGTGTTTCATGATGGGTTTTTCTACTTAGTATTTCATTTTATTGAAATATCCTTAAAATAAAGATTGTACTTAAACAGGAATTACAAATATAAATATTTTCTATCAACTAAAGTTGGTACAAAATTTATGATAAACAAAAGGATCTAGAAAATCATGTATAGGACTAATAATAGATACCATTCATATAGCATTCTGAGGTTTGTAAAGCACTTTATGTGACCTCTTGATCCTCAAAATAACTTTGTAAGGAAAGTAATATTACTATCTCCATTTTGTAGCTGAGAAAATTGAGACTCATGGAAATTAAATGATTTGCTCATGGTCACAGTGCTAGTGTCTATGGAGGGGTTTAAATTCAGGTCTTCCTATCTCCAAGTCCAATATTCTATCCATTATGCAACCTAGCTGCAAAGGATTAGAGAGCTGGCTGCCATTATTTTTGTCTGATGCAAGAGTACATTATAATTCTTAAAATGTACAAAAAATAGCCCAGATCATTAAAAGTAAAAAACAGCATTTGTGAAAGGTATTTATCAGAAGTCATCATTTTTCAATAAAAGAGATTCTTAGATAATGCTTTTCATGTGTGTAGGTATGGGTGTACATGTAAATTATGTGCCTCCATGCACAGAATTGACTGGTATAGGTTATCAATGGGTGTGCGAGGGAACAGGGAAAATTAAGTATTTACCTTACAAATATGATTTAAGGAACATAATGAAGGGATATTCTCCTAAAGATACTTCTGTAACACTGGCTGACATTCTCTTAACCATTTCAGATTTGAGTTACCCAGTCAAGTTCTTTTTAAAAACAAGAGTTATTGCCTTATTTAAGCTTTATTTTAGTAAGGAATGATCAGAGGATAAAGGGGGTATTAGGTAGGAATTGTCCAATAGGAAGAGAGGATGGGTGGCAAATGTTATTTTTAATCTACTTCAAAATTTGTCTATAGCTGGCTATTGAATCTAGTATGTTTCTAAGAGGTTAGCATTACCATATCAATTCCGAAAAGAATGAGGAAGATAGTCTTTTGGCAATGACTAACCACTGAAGATTGGACAATACTGTATGGATTGTCAATTCTAAATTTCTTGAGAAAATTTTTAAATCTCATTTTAATTAGCTTTTTTTTTTACTGTGCCAATAGTATGGCATATTGTTTTCAGAGAAAGATTTTTTTAAATAATAGACACACTCATTTTAATTATTAAAATGAAGAGAACACAAAAACTGAGCTGAGAGAGTTGCCAGCAAAGCAAGCACCAATCTAGGAAAACAAGTAGACTGGCTAGATAGCTACTAATAAGCATTTATTAAGCATCTCCACTGTACTAAGCACTAGGGAAACAAACAAAGCAAAAGATATGCCTTCACAAGGAGCTCACTATGTAAAAGAAGAGAGAACATGTGAACAACTAGGTATAAGGTACATACAAGATAAATTGGAAATAATCAACAGAGGGAAGGCATAGAAAATGATAATTTAGCTTTGAAGAAAGCTAGAAAAGCCAGAGGCAGAGAAGAGAAAGCATTGCATGAATAAAGGACAGCCAGTTAGGAGATGGAAATCTTATTTGGGGAAATGAAGAGATCATTGCCACTAGATTGCAGAGTATAAGGGAAGGCGTAAGGAATAAAAAAAGTGGATAGGGAGTAGGTTAGGAGACAATTTAAGAATCATTAAAATTTTATCTAAGTAACATGATAAAGCTTATGGCAGTGATGGCGAACCTTTTAGAGATGGAGTACAGAGCCCTCCACTCCCAAACCTTGTGCTGTGCCCACCGTTCCACCCCTAAGACGGAGTGTTGCCCCCCTACTCCACCTTTACCCCAAACAGGGAAGGAAGTGCTCCCATTGAGTTGCTGGGCGGGGCTGGTAAGCATGGAGAGAGGGGAGGAGAGTGGCCCCAGTGCTCTGCATCATACTGAGTTATGCTTCCTTCAAATCTAGTTCCTCTCCTACTCTAACATAGGAACTTCTTTCATGATAGACTCAACAGGCTGCTGTCTGTGCTGTACCCTCATGCAGCTTGTGGCCATTCACAGCAAGTGGCTCCCCACCCTGCACTTTTCCCCACACAGGGGAGGGAGGAAGTGCTCCCATTGGCTGCTGGGAAGAGGGGCAAGGGAATGTCCTCAGGCTTACGGAGAAGGGGATGGGAGTGGCTCCGCCTAAGTCCCTCTGGCTTTCTAGTAACAAATTCTTGCAGGCAACTATAGGCGTGCCCAGAGAGGGCTCTGTGTGCTCTTTTTGGTATGGGTGCCATAGGTTCGCCACCACAGACCTATGGACTTATATTCAACACTAGATTCATTGGAAATGAAAACTACTTAAAATTTAAAAGCCTAACAACAAAATGAAGATAGAAAGAATACACTGTATACCTTCCGAAAGAAAATCCAAAAGAAAAGTCCAATTACTCTCATGACCAAAATCTAGATCTCCCAAATCAAAGATAAAATATTGCAAGTATCTAGGAAGAAGTAGTTCAAGTCCTAGGGGATTAAAATGAAACAAAAATGACTGGTACTACTAAAAAAGAAAAAAAAAGACACCTTGGAATACAATATTTCAAAATGCCAAAAAAAATTTTTACAACCACGAATAACTTAATTTGAAAAGCTGAGTAGAATCTAATAGGGGAAACCAATTTAAATAAGGATAGTAGCAAGGTAAAGAAAAGCAATTTTAAAAGACTTAAGCACTCTGATCAAGGTAAAAGACCAACCAAATCACCAGAAGAAATATGATGAAGCATAATGCCAAAATCCTGACAGAATGGTGAAGACATAAAGTGAAGAAAGAAACGACTATGTATATTAACTTTGCTTGGCCATGATTATTTGTTACCAGTTTGGTTTCTTTCTTTCTTGTTTGCTCTGAGTTTTTAATAGTGGGGAGATTAGGGCAATAGTGATGCATTGCAAAGGTAACTAAAGCATTCTAAAAAATGTACAGAAGAGAATAAGAGGAAGTTCAGAAGCAAGCAAAGAAAGCTTTGAAAGTATTGTATAGAATTTGTTATTAATTCTGAAAAAGGAAAAGTGGAGTGAAATGGAAACTTTCATAAATAATTGTTTTTTGGTGTTCTGCTGAATACCATGGAAATGCTCTTTTCTGGTATTTAAGTTCATAAATTTACAAATAATAAACTATTTAAAAATTAAACAATAAAGGAAAAAAGAAAAATCCATGCTGTTGCCACTTCCTAATGTGAGTTTTAATTTCTAAGCCATTCAGGTAGGGTGACCAATGCTTTCCTCAGGTATCTATCAGTGTTTAAGTTGTCATTCCAATAACATTTAATTATGATTTTCTCATTTCATACAGACACATACAATTAATGAAGCTCTTTCTGTTAATTTACAGAGAAAGTGGTATTATGGGATAAATGCTATTTAATGAGCTATTTGTAAAATGAATTTCTAAGGCAAAACATATGGGATGCTGAACTAGCAGAAGTATAGCTGTTTTAACTGAGTTATTTATAATTTCAGGTATTTTATAGGATCCAGAAAAATACTTTCTTTCCCTCTCTGGTCTCCTCCAGTAAATTGCCAGTGATCTCATAACCATGTGAACAAATATGATTTATAGACAAAATACAATATCTAATTTAAAGAGGCACATAACTTGACTATCCCATGCTTCTTTCAATGTGGACACCTGATAGAAAATGGCAAAAAGATGGATATAAATGCTTAGATGTAAGACAAAAAAAAATAAAAAAAGAGTCTTACACTGACTTCTTACTATTTCTTGACAATCTAATAGAATGTAAACAAAGTGTTTTAGAGTCTTACACTGACTTCTTACTATTTCTTGACAATCTAATAGAATGTAAACAAAGTGTTTTAACTGATTACTGACACAAAGGATATTTAACAATTAAGTGACTCCACTAATACTAGTAACAGGTACTGCAGAGAAAAGAGAGAGATATAATTTTTGTAAAAATTATTTAATTTGGCAAAAGATTTTAACATACGGCTAGTCTTTAGGAATAACATTTTTGAGTAGATAGATGGTACGGAGTTGGTACAGGAAATACTTCAATATGATTTTTAGATTTAGTTTTTCCTTTTCTACTAATAACTTGAAAAGCATGACAAGTAAAAAAATCAAAAGGATTTTGATAATGTTTATATAAACTAACATATGCTATTCTCAGAATTCCAGATTCGGGACCACAAAAGTCATTTATAGTTCAACCTGCAGCTAAGCAAGAACCCTCTCTAAAATATCCCTTACCAGTGGAGTAAGAATACAGTTCTACTATGTAAGAATCTCTTATGCATGATTTGTGTGAAATGCAAAAAAATTACAAAGGCTAGGAAATAATTATTTGTATAAAGGGCAAAATAATGATACTTCTTCACACCAGTTAAGTGTTATATACAGTTAATATATATTATTTCATGGTTTACCAAGGCTCCTTGTCACAACAATTTCTTGAGGAAGATAGTGTGAAAATGATAGCCATTTTACAGAGGAGGAAAGTAAAACTCCCAGAGGTTAAGTGACTTATTAAGTTAGTAATTGCTTTATTATTAAACTGTAAAAGTAATAATTTATATTTACCTGAGGAGCAATACGATTAACAATATCTGAAATTGCAACACTACATCTCCTGTCATGTTGTTTATTTCTTCTTTCATCTAAAAATACAAAAAGTATTTCTATAAATTATAAAAGAATATGATTAAGGTTTTAAAACTAAGACTCCTTGAAAAGAGATTTAAATACCACACTTAAGTCCATGACTATTCCCTATCACAGTATGCTTTGGATAAAAAAGGGTCAACATTGTCATAAAAATATTTGCTCTGTGCAAGGTGCTGAAATTATTTATCAAATAATTATCACTAAAGCCTAATTATAAAATATCAGTCTAATATAAAAGATTTCCAGTTACACGTTACCTAATTGACAGGTTGTTGGAGAATTTGGATCCCAAAATATTTCTTGCTGTCCATCAATATCATTATAAGGGGAACTGAAGATAGGTGATCGAAAACTGGTTTTTAACAATCTCTTTGGAGTTTTATACAAGCACATTTCTGTAAAAATATAAAATGTAATAAACTATTATTGCATTCAAAGGGTTACTTCATATAAATGAACAATAACTAAATGTCTTTGATTTCTTTACTTTGTATATAGACTGATAATTTCCTTCAAAATAGAATTCATATAATCATGAAGTTTATAATGTTATATCCATGCATATACTCTACACATATCAGGTTATCAAACATTTGTTATTTAAATGCAAAACTCAGTAGTTTCTTATTTATTATCAATGGAAAATTAGGCCACTAGGCCCCCCCCAATTCAGAGGATTTCAGTATAAAAAAATGACTGTAATACTCCCATTACTTCAATACTCAAGATTATCACTTCCTCTTCCCCCATTTAAAAATTAAAAATTTTTTCTGCAAGTTGATTACAGATTAAATGGAATTTTTTTGCCTTTACCTTTGAATTTACAAGATAACCTTATTTTTTTTTGGGGGGGGGGAGAATTTGAAACTAAATCTGTAAAACAAAAACCTCATTATTACAATTAATCCTAAAAAAAATCCGTGTTCTTGGATTAAAAGGCATTTGTATAGCCTCTCACCAAGATTTACTGGTAAAAAACATTTAATTGGAACGTCGGCCATATGCACTAATGCAAATTTAAAATAAGAAGCACTTTCACGTTATTGTGCCAATCATCAAGAATCTGTAGTTCGTTCAAACGTGGTGCAAACGAAGGTCTTCCCAACTTGCACTTGAGGCCTCCTCTGCATTTAGGGGCTGGGGGTGAACTCCTCCCTTCCTAGGACCAACCCAGCCCAAGTCTGCTCAAGCTAGTATCTAGAGTAAGCAGGTTCCAGCTCCCAGCCAGTCAGGTACGCCGACTTCCCTCCCACAATAATCCAACCGGAAGCCGCGGGGGCCCATATCAGGGGTGCGCCCGAGAGGTGGCGCGGCAGTCTGGGCACGTCCGGGAGTAAAAGGATGGTTGGGAATGTTTCCTGAATGGACTAGCAGAACGCATCCCCCGCCCCTTCCCAGCCTTCTCGAGGGCGCGCTTACGGCCTGCCTCCCTGCTGCACCCGTGGCCCCGCAGCGGCTGGGCCGCCCTACGGCCTCACCCTCGGTTCTTTTATTGACAGAAGCACAGCTCTCCGAAGCCACGGCCACTTCTCTCAGCACCCGCCGCCGGCCCCGCAACCGCCTACTCGGCGGCCTCTCCTCGTCCCTGGCCAAGGGGGTCGGCGGCGTTGGAGGAGGCGGCGGGGCCGGAGTCTCTTTGGGGCCGGGAGATTCCCTGAGCTTCCTCCGCCGACTGAGCATTGTCCCTCGGCCGAGGCCTCCCCCTCCCGCCGCGCTTTCTTTTTCTCTCTTCTCCCGTCACATCTTTCACGGGAGGTGGGGGCGGGGGAGGACACCGGCACTAGCACTGAGCAAGGGCCTTCGCGAGCGTCTTCGCCATCTTGACCGGACCGGAGGCTTAAAGGGAGGTTGAGGATTGGCTGCTACTAGCAGAGGGGCGGAACCAGTTCTTTACGTCAGAGGGGCAGATGCAGGACTTGGGGAAGAGATCTCTCTGCCACTACAGTGGAGAAGGAACTTCATCCCTCCCCTTCCGCCAATCTCCAGCCCCCCTCCCCCCTCCTGTCTTGCCTCTGTGGCATACCTTGTTCTCCAATCCCAAAGCCTCAAGTGGCCAATCTAGAGCATTTCAATGCAACAACAATAATGTGGTTCTCATGTTTCAGTCTTGTCTGACTTTCTGGTACCTCGTTTGTGTTTTCTCGGCAGAAGGTAGGGGAGCAATTTGTCATTTTCCTTCTCCAACTCATTTTATAGACTAGGAAACTGAGGCAAACAGGGTTAAGTGACTTGCCCAAGGTCACACAGTTTTCCTGACCCAGACCAGGTGCCCTGTCCCTCTTAACTTCAAAGTTTGCAAATCGCACGTTAACACCTAATTAATTGCCCTGCCCCTCCCCCAATACCTTTGATATTCTAGCTTTATCAGGTGGGTAATTATTCTAATTTTGGCTAATGAGAAATTTTACACACACAAAGGTTACAGCTAAGAGTTACAAAGGTAGAATTTGAAACTGGGTCTTCTTTCCTCCAACTCGAATTTCTTTTCTGCACCCACAACAAACATTCATTAGGCAGTGAGGGTTCAAAAACAAGCCATGGTCTTGGGCCTCAAGGAACTTAACGTTTTGTTGAGGAAAGTACATAGATTAGGAAATTGTGTCTGTGCGTATTTATATCCAACATCTGTCCATAGTTATGTGTAAGATTTTCCATATGTACCTATTTCAACTTTGTGAATCAGGGATGTTGGTAAATATATGTATGTTACATTATATATACAGCTATACATAATATACCTGTATATTACATATTATATAATGTGTATATATGTATATCTATGTATCTGCACACAGAAAGACATGAAATTGAGTTTATTTTTCTTCCTAAATGTTTTATAGTTCTTGTTTACAACATACTGGTTATGTGAATGACTGGGTAAATCTCTTAATAGCTGCCATTTTTATCACACTTTAAGGTTTACAAAACACCCCTTAGAAATATCTTTAGAAATATTGTATTATTTAGAACTATTGTAAGCCTCACAAGAACCCTGGAAGGTAGGTTATCACCATATTACAGACAAGGAAACTGAGGCAGGCAAGGATTAAAGTGACTTGCCCATGGTCAACATAGCTCCTACAATCTAGGAAACAATGTCAGTGGGGTTTGGAGCCATTTATAGAGTGCCTGGACTCCCCTTCTGCCCATCCCCACAGTTCCCCATAAGGATACTGGAGAACCTTGGGGGAAGAGTGAAATGGAATCTACTTGGCCTTCCAAGTTAGTGAGGGACATGGTAGTTTGTGGTACATATATGCATATATATTTCTATCTCTGAAATGGACCACCTGTTTTAGTCTTCTGGAATCACGAATGATCATTTTATTGATCAGAGTTCTTACAGCTTTCAGAGTTCTTTGTTTTTGCAGCTCTGCATTATTTCATCTCCTTTCTAGACTGCATCAATAGCATTCTCCCTCTCCAACACTTCCTCCACACAGCTGCCAAATTAATTTTCCTAAAGTACAAGTAGGCCTATATCACTTCCCTGCCCTAGAAGCTCAAGTAGTTCCCCCATTGCTTCTAGCATAAAATGGAGCTCTCATTTTAGAGATTTTTTTATATGTTAATCACCCTCATGCACTCTACAATACAGCCAAACCACACACGTACTGCCTCTCAATATATACTATTACATCTGTGTACTTATGCACACTATCCCCTGCCCCATGCCTAGAATGCTCTCCTCCTTCTGCCTCTTACAAGCTCTAGTTGTTTCAGGGTTCAGCTCAAATGGCATCTTCTACAAGGAATTTTTCCTGACCTTTTCTCACTTTTAGTAATTCTTCCATTGAAATTACTTTGAATGTATTTTGAATATATGTTTTATTTACTTATAAAGTTAAATGTTTTTTCCTAGAGGAATAGATACTTCAAGAGGGCAGAGATTTCTTTTCATTTTTGACTTTGTTTCTCTCTATAGCATTTAACACACTTCCTAGGATGCAGCAGACCTTAAAAATTGCTTGTTGAATTGAAGACTTCCTTTAAGGTTCATCTCTAAAGAAGTATCTAATAGGATTGTCATGAATTCATATTTTAATTTACCTAATTTACTATTACACAATCTGTAATTTTCTATTTTGTCTCCAAAGATATTACAAGAGACATTGCCAGGGGACCTGGATTCAAATTCTGCTCTTGCCATTTAACTACCTACCAGCTTGACCTTTATTGACGTACTTAATCACTCTGGGTCTCAAGTTGGTAAAATGATGAGCTTGTATTAGATTATTCTGAGGGGCCTTCCAGCTCTAAATTTGTGATCCATTGCTAGGATTCACTGTGCATTTCTGAAATCCTTACTGTATTTTTTACCTCATATTCCTATTTTACTAGTTAATAATCCTGTCAAGAAAATAAGGTTACTTTGCTATAATTTGTTCCAAATTTAGCCATCACCATTTCCATTTCTAAATGCTCACAGTCTATCCATTTAGTATCAAGGATGGGATGTTGCCAGGCAGGATCATCAACTCACCAGTTTGTAGAATCCAACCTGTGTCCTTTTGAAAATTGTCCACAGGCCTCTGGTATCTTTCCTGTGCTCCAAAGTTTCTCAAAGATTTCATATAGTGTTTTAGTGACTGCACCTGTACTCTGTAGCTGGGTGACAGAGTAATTAAAAGTAGGTGCTTTCTTATGATTTCCTCATTTATCTTGGGCTTCGGATTTTGTCATGAAGGTGTTTCTTCTTTTCCTTGTTTCAATGTGAGAATATTTTGCTGTGACAAGAGGTAGGAACAATTAGAATCAATGAATAGAACTTACTGGTTTAGCTTTGTGCCAAATATTACTATTACAATGTCTCTCCTCAAATACCAATCATCATTTCTTCAGACCAGAGCTTAAATAAGAATGATGAAGAATGTGATTCTGACTAGGAGAATATCCCATGAAGATGGAGAAGAAACTGGTTGGAATTTTGTTCTCTGTATTGTCTCCTTCTCTTCTTCCTTTTCTCCTACTGCTGCCCAGATCAGCGAATCCTTGTGCAAAGAAAAACTGTTGAGGACAGTTAAGCATAACCAACTGACTTAACAACTACCTCTTGACAACCAATGCAACATTCCATGTTCCTCTTCCCCCACCTAACCAATCTAAAGGCTCTGTGAAATGTCTATTTTAATAGAGGCTTGCCAGGATGTTAATTAACTACTCCTAGCACATTGCTGGTACCACATATGTAGGCTTTATTAATTTCTTACATTCCAATGAAAGACTAAATTCATTTTATAAGAAAGCAAGAAGTTCATCTTTATTAACATCATTAATCCTCTAAATAATACAAAAGGGTAGCACATACTTTTTCTACCTTTCATACTTTTCTAGTCTTCTGTTTAATATCTCTTGTCAAATTTTTATTACTCTTATCTTTTGTAATGTGTCCCAGGAACATCCTATCCCCAACCCAAAGATACTAAGCCCATATGTATTGTGGGCAGATTCCAAGAGGGTCTGATTTTTCTCTGGTTCTCCACCTTAGAATTTTACTACTAGGAAATTGCTAAACTAAGTCTTGGGTATGTAATTCATATTCTAATAATGCAAATCCAGGTTACTGGACATAGGGGGATATCCTTGACAGAAATTCAGAAGTTCAGAAAGGAGGAGTAGGGGTTAGAGAAAGATAATGACTTCTGACGTGAACATATTGGATTTTGAGATCCTATCCAGTTTGAAATGTCAGTCAAACATACTAGATTATGTGTTGCCTTGAGGGCAAGGACTGTGTATTATTCATCTTTGTGCTCAGTACTGTAACTACTAGAGTCTTAACCATAAGTCATACAATTTTGGACTAGAAAGGACATCAGAAATCATCTAATTAAATCCCTCCATTTTACAGATAAAGAAATTGATATGTGGCTTCTCAAAGTCACACAGTGGTTGAGCTTAAGACTAAGTATAGGTAGGCCTTCTTTCCAGCCTTAGTCATCCCACTTTTGTGTACCCTCAGATCCAGTCAAAACAGAGAAGAGAGTCAATAGATGCTTAATGAATTTAATTAAAGGACTTCCAACTGCAAATGATCTTCCCTTCCCCAAATTAACATTTATTGCCATACACATTGTATTCTTCCTTCTTTCAGCAGAATGCAAGTTCTATGAGGGAAGGGATCTTTAATTTGTTTTTAGTATATTTAGTATATTGCCATTTCAACTCCATACTCTCCTCTGTTTTTGAATCCCTTGTCTCCTCAACCTATCATTGCTCATCTTTTGCCAAACTTCTACCCAGAATTATTTGCCCAGTTGGCCTTCTCAGCTGTTACTCCCAGGGTTTCTGAAAGGAGCTAGAGGAAGTCCCAAAATTAGGACAACTGGTATATTATAAATTCATGTTGGGTCTCTTCAGTTGGGTCCTTACTGAAGCTAGGAAGTTCTTTTATTCCTTTCTAATTAGTTCCCAGTCTTGCTTCCCAAAAAACCTATTCCAAAACTTTGCATCAATCCTCAAGCTTCTTCTTCCCATTCACACACTTTAAATGAGGGCTTTGCATCTTACTTTTCTGAGAAAATTCATTCGATGTGAGCATCTACTTGTCTTCCATGTTCTTTATCTCAAGATTCCTTAAAGACATCCTCCAGTCACTCTTTCCTTCCAGTCTCTGACAAAAAAGTAACTATTCTCCTTGCCTAAACAAATTCTCAATCATCTCCTTTTTTGGAATCTGTACCTTTTCTCTATCTCCTGACTTCTTCACTGTTGTCTTCAAACACTCAAATCTCCCCATACCAAACGTGGTTTGACTTTGTATGTATATGAGTATCATCTTTCTTACCATCTTACCAGGGGAGGGGATGGAGAGAGAAAGAATTTGGAACAGAAAATAAAAATCAAATAAAAAAAATGAAAAATGCTTAAATGCTTAATAAATTGTTGATTCCTTTATTGAGTGCACCTATAAGGTACTTAAAAATGCTAGTTGGATTAGATTGGGTAATTTTCTTAGCTTAATGATTTACTATATGCCTTAGCTAAAATTTAAGTTAATTTTTTAAATTAAAATTTTTAACTAAAGTTTTAATATTTAATTTAAAATTAAGTAAAATTTTTAATTAAAAATTATTTAAATTTACTTTTAAATTTAAAAAATTAAGTTAATTTTAAGTTAAATGAAAATGTTAAAATTTAAGAATACACCATAAATTCAATATTTAAAAAATGTTTTCTAATTTAAAATGTTCTCCCCATGAATAGAAAATAATAAAATTTCAGTATATTATTTTTGGGGAAAAAAAGCTATATTTTAGGTATTCTAATGGCCTAAAAGTACCTAGTTTATTCTCATATATAATGATTAATGTGTCTGAAGAATTGGGCTAGCTGTGCCACTGTAAAACTGTGGTAAACCTTTCTAGCACATTAATTCATTAGATAGAATGATATGGTAAATACTTCTGCATAATTGGCCATATTCTATCATTTCCCAAGAGGCCATTGTGAAAAATAGCAATGGAAAATAAGGAAAAGCATTTGGCTGTAGCTTCTGGCCTGAGCACACCTAGGACAGGTACACTTGGCAGCCATTATCTCTTAGAGTCCTATTGTAAGTATGCAATCTATTCCAGTTTAAGAAGGTCTTGGAATAAGATAAACTTCTTGATAAAATGCATAACTATCTTCTCAAAGAAAACTGGTTTCAATGTGAACCAAAAGATAAAATCCTGGAGAAATTCCATTTCATTCCCTTCAGAACCTATAAAAGTCAGCATTTCCATTCATTTGAACTTTAGGATAGTATGATATGTAGTTAGAAAGCTAGACCTGAATTTAGGAAAAGCTCAGTTTAAATCATGAATCTGTCACTTAAAAACTCATAGTGTGCAAATGGATAGGTTGCTTAAATACTTGGAATCTCAGTTTTTTCATCTGTAAAATGGAGGTAACACCTGTGCTATGTAAGAACTCTTCAAGTTGTAAAACTCTTTAAGAATGTTAGTTATCGTCATATGTACACAGAAGGTGGTTGAACCAGCTTAGTGAAAATTCAGCGATTCCTAGGGAACTGAAGTTGAACTTCTTTGCTTTTCTCTGGAGGAAATTATCTGTAAACTAGATGCCCCATAATTCATTTAAGATGTGTGGCAGAAAGAGAGAGCCCATGGTGCTGAAGAGTTTCTCTATGGAGTGACTGCCTCAAGGAGCTGGGAATTTGGGTCCTCATATTATGGTCCAAACTGTTGGATCAATGGCTAATTGTGAAAAGACTGTTTAGTGGGATTGCAGCAAAATTATACTGCTCTAACAGAAAGAGAAGTGAGCCTCAGCTCCAAAACTGCCAGGATCAAATTGTCAGGAAGCTGAATGGGTAAGAAAGTTAGTCAAGTTTTTAACAGCCTTGCAAGTAAGTTTCTTAAAGTAACTCAAACATGCTTCCTTTCATTTAACTTTGTCCTACTGACTGCTCAGGGAAGGGATGCAGAGCAGCACTCTGATGCCAACCATCTTATTTGGTACCAGGGTACAGGGGCAGTCTTTATGATGCACGGTGGTGAAATACTTTGTTTCTATATGTTGTATATGTAGCAGGGCACTAGCAGAGTCTTGTGAACAAGCCAGTATCAGTAAATGATCAGTAAAAGAAATCTAAAATCTATATCAGCATGAATAGGATTAAAAAGGATTTTATTATTTAGATGAAAGGATTTTTATCTTGAAAAATGTGAACAGATTAATAAAAAGCTAAGAAAATCCAATGGCAAAAGCACTCCTTTGATCGGATATTCTTTGAATGTCTGCTCTATGAAAGACTAAAGATAAAGATAATACTTTCCCTCAAAGGGTTTACCATCCAGAGCAGGGATTGGTACAGTGGAGCTCATGGACCAAATCTGTTCTGCAGTTTATTTTTGTATATTCTTTCTACTAAAAATGGTTTTTACACTTTTAAATGCTTGAAAACAATGAAAAGAAGAATATAATTTGATGACACATGAAAATGATGTGAAATTTGAATTTCAGTGTCTGTAAATAAAGTTTTATTGGAACACAGCCATACTCATTTGTTTATGTATTGCCTATGACAAGAGACCTTCTGTGACCTTCTCACTGCTTCCCACTGCTTTGGGGACACTATAAATCTCAGTTACATAATTATAATTTGACAGAATTTGGAGTCCATGCATATTGCCATACTGTGATATTTTATTATTTTAGTTTTTAATTACCAGTATATACCCATTATATCAAAACAAGAAAAGTAGAGGGGAAAAATGTCTTCTTACTATTTTTTGAACTCAGGGTTGAGATTGAAATTTTTCTGAAGAAAAAGCACATTCAACCACAATTACCAGATACTGGGTGGCTTTGGAAATTAGCTTTTTCTGTAGGAAGAATGGAATAAATATTTATTGTGCCTACTGTGTTCTAGGCACTATACAAAGCACTTTACAAATATTATCTAATTTGATCCTCATAACAACCTTGTGAGGTAGAAACTACTTCCTATAAGTACTAAAAACTTGATAACTTAAAAATCATTTTTAAATAATTTTGACCCCAAAACAACAAAACAACTCCAATATGTGAAACTTATTCTGAAGTAAAGCCAACTGATGACAACTAATGTTTGAGTCATAAAGAATGTCAAACTGCCTTTATATATTTTCTGTGTTATCAAAAGTTAGAACAAGTAGCAAGATCTCCATTCCCAAACAAATTAGTAAAAAATGTATTTTGTGAGCTGAACTATAATTCCAATAGCATTTTTTGGACTTTGATGCAAGTGTAAAAGAAATTTCCATATTTCAAAATCCATTTAACTGTGCAATTGAGGAACTTCCACCTGACCTTCTAATCTAGTGGCTAATCTACAATATAAATTATCTGTCAAAAAACAAATATTTAGGGAAGAGTCTAATAGAAATCTTTTTTTTTTTTAATAAACCCTTAATTTCGGTGTATTGTCTCATAGGTGGAAGAGTGGTAAGGGTGGGCAATGGGGGTCAAGTGACTTGCCCAGGGTCACACAGCTGGGAAGTGGCTGAGACCGGGTTTGAACCTAGGACCTCCTGTCTCTAGGCCTGACTCTCACTCCACTGAGCTACCCAGCTGCCCCCTCTAATAGAAATCTATAAAAATCTTCTAGGTAATGAATTTTCTTAGTTAAAAATCATATAGTTATGGCTTGATATAAGTATTTGGCAATATCTGTCTGTATGAAAAGACATTTTCAAAGATAAAATAACTTAAAATATTGACATACATTAGCATTAACAGTCTAACATTTGCAGTTTATTTTGGTGATAGGAAAAACTAATTGTAAATACCAGTTGAGTGAAATGTTATCCCTCCCATTCTCCCAAAAGAATTTTCATTAGTGGACTTGAATTACAAAAAAAATTTTTTTTTCGTGATCACCCTCATCTTTTAAATTTTGTCAAAAATTTGTGTAAATTTGTTTTCTCTCATTATATAAGTAGCTACAATATATCCTTAGTTTTTGCCTTTTAAACAGCAAAGCCTAAAATATTTATTATCTGGCTCTTTAAAGAAAAAGTTTGCCAACTCTCAATGTAGAAGAGCTATATGGCTTTGAGTTCTTTGTCTTTTTTCTGACATTAAATATAATGGTGTTCTTTGCCTTTGTAAAATTCATATCATTTCTCTCTCTGACTTTATCTCTGAATTACTAAGAGACATAGTGGAAAGTATTATGAATCAGTCAGCCAAATCAGTCAGTAATAATTTAGGGAAAAAGCAAAAAACAGTCCCTGTCCTCAGGGAGCTTACAATCTAATAGGGAGACAGAAGCAAATAAATAAGGCATTGACAATCTATATACAAGATAAATAGAAAATAATTAACAGAAGGAAGGCAGTAGAATTTTTAAAAATTTTATTTTTATTGTCATGCAAAACACACTTCCATATAGGTTACTTTTGTGAGAGCAGACTCACACATAACCAAAACCCTAAAATAAAACCATAAATACACTGATGTGAAAGATGATTCCAATAATTCTTTCTCTGGAGATGGATCGCATTCCCCATCATAAGTCTTTCAGGATTGTCCCTGATCATTGCATTGCTGAGAGTAGACAAGTTTTCACAATCATCATCCAACATTGCTGTTATGGCATACAATGTTCTCTCAGTTCTGTTTATTTTGCTTTGCATCGGTTTCTGCAGATCTTTTCAGCTTTTTCAGAAATTATCTTGCTTATCATTTTTTATAGCACAATAGTATCCCTTTACCAATATGTACCACAATTTGTTCAGCCATTCCCCCAATTGGATGGACATCCCCTCAATTTCCAATTCTTTGCCACTACAAAAAGAGCTGCTATAGCTATTTTTGTGTAAGTAAGACCTTTCCCCTCTTTTATTATCTCCTTGGCATACAGACCCAGTAGTGGTATTTCCAGATCAAAGGATATGCACAGTTTTATAGCCCTTTGTGCATAGTTTCAAATGGAAGGCTCTAAAATTAAGAGGTTTGGGGAAAGGCTTTTGAGAGAAGATGAGATTTTATACAGGACTTGAAGGAAGCCAGAGAAGCCAGAAGGTAAAGACAGAGAGGATTCCAGGTATGGGGAATGCCCAGAGAAAATGTTTCTATTTAAGAGATAGAGTGTCTTATTTGTAGGACAGTAAGAAGGCCAGTTTCATTGAAGTTAATGCTATATTGTAGAGAATAAGATGTTAGAATACTGGAAAAGTGGAAATGGGAGGCTACATCATCTAGGGCTTTGAGCATCAAAAAGAAGATTTTGTATTTGATCCTGGAATGACAGGGAACCATTGTAGTTTATTGAGTAGGCATCTGACCAGGAGAAAGGTAGATTCGAATACAACTTCTGATACTAGATGCCCAACTAGTCGTTTTGGCCTCAGTTTCCTCATCTGTAAAATGAAGATGATTTCTAGCAATTGCCTCATAGGATTATTATGAGAATTGAATGAGATAATGTTTGTAAAGTGCTATAAAATTTTGTTTTTATTATTTGGTAAAACGACATTCTTTTATCAGATAACTCTACATGTGTCTTTTAAATATCTACCATATTCTAGGTACTGTGCTAGGCATAAGGAATGCTTTTTGATGTTCAAAATAGAAGCTCCTTATGCCTATAATATAGAACACAATAATCCCTGACTTAAGGACGTTCTATTACATTTTTATTTGAAAAAATCCTTAAAAGTAGACGAGTTCAAAATCTCCCCAAATAACCCACTGTGATAAAAAAATAAACTCAAAACAAACAATCCTTTACAAGGAGTTCTTCCTAAATTTTAACCCCATTCCCATTAACTGTCATTCATCCATTTCCTCTTGCATCCTCTTTGAAGATGGACAGCTAGTTTCAATCTTCCATTGGGTCCATCATTTATTTGAAAACTGCTATGGTATTCTTGCCCCTTAGCCTTCTCTTCTTTAAGTTAAATCACCCCAGTTCATTTAATTTTTCCTTCAAAGACCTATTTACCAAATTTTTCATTAACCTCATATCTACTCAGTATGTGCCCGAGGCCAAGACTGGACCAAGATGATAACATAGTTTTCAGATTTCAAATTGAAGTCATTCTGTACTTGTTAAAGGAAAAAATAAAGCCCTAGACAATTTGCTGTGACAGAAATTGGACGGTTGCTGGGAAAGAGAGAGAGCTCTGTGGAGGGGGTGGGGAGAGAAGGCTTTTTAACTAAGGGACCCCATGGAATATTTCCAATATTTTAGGCCTTGGCTGTCAGTAGGAGGATAGCAGTGGGGAAAGCTACATGATTCTGGAGTGGGACATATTTTTTCATCCTAAACTTCCTGCAGGCACCATTTAGCAAAAGCACTAGTTGAATTCAACCCCACTGATCATTTGAAGTACCAGCAGCCCCCATCTGGTCTATAGTTTTTACCAAAAGAAAAAATACTACCCAGTAATAATAGCTGTGGGTGGCATGGAGGTAATTCTGAAAAGCATTTTAGTCTATTGCTTTAAGTGAAACATTTAAAAAAATCTGAACAGATCTGAAATGTCTAATTAAGGGTAAATAACTTTTTGTTCCTGGCCATAATGGAATGTAGTCATCTGCTGTTTGCTTTCATTTTTATGAATAGCAGGAAGGTGGCTTGATTTCAAAGCGTGTCCTTGACCCTCCTTGAAATAGCAGGTTCTAGACTGCCACCAGAATTTCCAAGTAGAAATGATCTTGATATGGAGCTTCCCCTTTAGGTGGACTTCAGACTAGTACATATTTATTCCAAAATTTCCTATTAAAAATATACTTCAAAAACAAAACAACAATACTACATCTTTTAGTTATTGGTTAGGTTAAACTAGTAAAATTATATGGCTGTGTTATGGAATTTCGCAGTCCCTAAAGAATGAAAAATGAATATTAGTTGGCATTTAGTGGCTATGAACAAGCTGCAACCCAAAAAGAACTATGAATAAAGGGCTCAACTAAATGACATTATTAAGGACTGGCAAAAAAGGAGATGGTTTGGTAAGGATAAGGGATAACTCTGGTGTCCTTTAAATATCAAGAAGGAAGGCCTTGAGTAAATTAAATGGACACTTTGTGGTGAATCGATATAAGGAAAAATTGCAGAGAGTAGGCAGAGATGAATTGGGATGTGACCCGCATTGTAGGAGAAAATGTCCACTTAGAGGAGATGACAGATTCACTTGAGTATTGCATATCTGAGGAAGTAAATAGTATATGAATATTTGAAAATTTGAAGTATTTTGCAGAAGTCTTCTTAACTAATTTGTTTTGCTTTAACTATTTATATTTGTTACAAGGAATTTGTTTTTCTCTTTTTTACCCTTGGTGTGTGGGAGTCAGGAAATGGGAAAGAAACTAAATGCTCATTAATTGGGGAGAAAAGTTAATTTTTAAAAAAAAGAAGTCTTGTGGAAGATAATTGACATTAAGGAACTTATTGACCATGTGAAGTTATAGTGTTAAGTGCAGAATTACATTTAGCTGAACCTGTGAATTTTGTGAATTTTTGGTTAGTTACTATAATTATAAAACCCAATCGCAAACCCATCCCCAAAATAACTTGGTGACATTTCTGCTCTCATCCTGACACTTTTACTTGAACCCAGGAGAATTCTTGCTCTTTAGAATTAGTGGAAAGGTATTTGTAGAAAAAAATTACTTTGGATATTGCAAAGCCTTGGACATCTTGGGATACTCTGTGATGCCAACAAGAACTGTGATATTGTACTGTGAATGTAGTTCTGGGCATGGAGGCAGAAGAGCTGAGTTTAAGTATGTCATTCATTATTTCCTACATCTCAACACTGGTCAAATTGTATAACTTCTCAGCCTCAGTTTCTTCATTTGTAAAGTGGGAGAGGCAATATTTGATACCTACCTCACAGAACTATTGAGAGGAAAACATTTGGAAATATGCCAGAAACTATGCTAAGAGTTTTAGTCATTTAGTTGTTTTAGTCGGTCTGACTCTTTGTGATGCCATTTGGAATTTTTTTGGCCAGCTCAATTGACAGATGGAGAAACTAAGGCAAACATAACTAAATGATTTGCCTAGGGTTGCACAGCTAGTAAATATTTGAAGTGGAATTTGAACTCAGGTCCTCTTTCTCAACTTTGTCTCCTGGCTGCACTTGCTAGGAACTAGGAATACAAATATAAAAGGGAGGCAATCCCTGCCCTGCAGATGGTGGGGTGGGACTACTATATCAGAAAGTCGAGGGAAGGGAAAGAAGCTTAGGTCTACCTAGGATGTGTGTGAAGTCACAAGTCAGTCGATTATCACACCACTCCAAAAGCTAAGGCCATATCATTTTGATTATTGTCCTCTGAAGAAGAGATAGAAAGCAGGGTTTGAAGGGGACACTGATAGTGATGTGTGTGTCCACGTGTAGATAACAGAATGCCTGTGGCTTATGCCCAGGATCTGGTTTCTTGGTGAATGACTAGATGATCTAAATGACCTGAGAAGGGCCAGGTATGGGGGGCTAAAATGAGCAATGAGTCAATTATCTGATAATTCCAGCAGCTCTACCCCAGGCTGAATCCTGAAACTGAGTAGAATTGACTCATTTGTCCTCTAATGCTAGTATCTACAAACAAGAGTGAGTCTTATAGTTGACTGGATTATGGTGCCACAAAGTATGTGTGATCTGACTCTAGACCTGATATCACATCTTTTCTCTGTATTTCAGACACATTGGTGTATCTCCTGTTTCCTGAAATCTATATTTCATCCCGTTTCTTTCTGCCCCTCCACGTGGTCCAGAGAGAAACAGAGACAGAAAAAGAGACAGAGATAGAGAAACAGAGAGAGACAGAGACAGAGAAAGAAATAGGAAGAAGGGAAGGGAAAAAAAGAATGGAGAGAAAAGAAGAGGAGAGGTCTCTAAAGATTTCTTCCTTGAATTTTAACCATCTTGCATTAACCTCACCAGGAGATTATTGCATTGTTTTAGATATTTCAATCAATGATTTTGCCCTTGAAAAACACTATATCTTTGGCCCATTTCCTCCCCATAATGTTTGGTTTTAAAACAATTTTTAAGCACTTTTTAAAAAATCCTTACCTTGAGGCAGCTGGGTAGCTCAGTGGATTGAGAGTCAGGCCTAGAGAGAGGAGGTCCTAGGTTCAAATCCGGCCTCAGACACTTCCCAACTGTGTGACCCTGGGCAAGTCACTTGACCCTCATTGCCTACCCTTACCACTCTTCCACCTAGGAGCCAATACACAGAAGTTAAGGGTTTAAAAAAAAAAATCCTTACCTTATGTCTTAGAATCAATGCTAAGTATCAGTTCCAAGGCAGAAGAGTGGTAGGAGCTAGGCAATGGGGGTTAAGTGACTTGCCCAGGATCATAGAGCAAGAAAGTCTCTGAGGAGACTTAAGGTTCTAAACCCAGGACCTCCCATTTCTAGTTCTGCATGTCTATTCACCAAGCCACCTAGTTGCCCCTGTGGTAGGCAGATTTTAATGACAATCTCTGCCTTTAATCAATCACTGTATGATGACACTATGGCCATACAGCAAGTTTTTGTAGTACTCTATCCTCCCTTTTTTCTCAATGTCCTGGGAGTTTGGAGGCAGTAATATAGTAGAATGACTGACTCGGATGTCTGAGGATCTGTGTTCACATCTAATCTTAGTACAGATGTAACTTTGCACAAGTTGCTTCTCTTATCTGGACCTCAGTTTTCTCAATTGTAAAATCTGTGAGTTGGATGAGATGGCCTTTGCACTTCTTTCCACGTCTAGATCTAGGAGCCTACAAAATCATCGCCTCTATGGGGATACAATTTCCTCTTCTGTAAAATGACTAGATATCTAATCACCTCTGTTGCTCAAGGTTTATGATCTTGGGCAAGAAAATAGAATTTTCCTCCCAAGTTTGAGAGGGTTAATGAGAATGTCAATTTCATTAGTTCCTCCAAATATGCAAATTGCAACCCTTCTATAACTTATGGTCTTCATAAAATCTAATGATGATTCTCTTTAAACTGAGCTAGACTGGTCCTAGCTACCATTTTGGATGAGCTTGTTAGAAATTGAATTTTGCTGGCATACATACTGAAATGAAATAGGTCTTTTTTCCATACCATATTGGGAGCCTGGAGAAATTTTTTACTAGCTGAATTTTTTTTTAAAAGACCTGCTATCCAATGTGAAGAGTGAATCAAACTTTCCTTTGTCTATCAATCAGCAATTTTTAAGTTGACCAATCAAAAACTTAAGCACCCCTACTTAACACTAGGTAAGAGTTTTCAAACAAGTCACTTGCTAAAAGTGGGTGACAACTCTAGAGGCAACCAACCTTCCCCTGGGCAGTGCTAAGCAAATTGAAAGACTGCAATTGGTTCTTGTAAAGTGGAGGAAGGGACAGGAAGTGACATGGAAAAAGGACTATAAAAAGTCCTGAACTTCCTGTCTAGGGAGCTTCTTCTGGTTGACTTTGCTTTTGGAGGTGGCTTTAGACTTGACCAGCTTGGACCTTGACTTTGGCTCTTGGACTGCTTTCTTGGAAGACTGCTCCTGGATCTTCTCCTTTGGACTTTGTCTTGGGTGAGTGAGTAGCTGGCCTTCCTTTCCTGGCTTCTGGAGAGATTAGTTCCTCGGAGGCCTTCTTTTCCTAGAGGGGACTGCATAGGTGGAAACCTTGCACAAGACACCTTTGGGTCCTCTGGCTGAGGATTAATGAGCCCTGCAAGGGCTGAGCTGGACACTGGAGCAACATTTAGTGTGATAGGCTAGACATTTTCTCTATCCTCTTCTTACATTTTCTCTACTTTCACACTTTCCACCTCTTTGTAAATAAACACTACTAAAAGTCATTTTGACTTGAGCTATAATATTTTTAAATCGGCAACCACAATATTATCTTAGAATTCTCATGTTAGCATAAAACATAATTTTAAATTCTTATACTAAATATGAAATGGTTTTAGATCACAAAGTTCTTTCCTTTAGTTTCTGAAGTTGTGGCCATTCATTTTTTGCATGGTTTTGCTGATAAAAGGGATATGGTTCCCTTTAGACATATCTTCTTTTAAAAGCTATTATAATTAACAGTAAATATTCTCCCCTTCACTCTCTTTCATTCTCCCATTCACTGTTGTATTCATCTATGTAGCTTAATAGATAAGACCCTAGACCTGGAATCAGAAAGATTTAGGTTTAAGTGGTGCCTCAGAAACTAACTAATGAGTGTTCATAACTCATTTTTTCAACTGTCACCTCAGTTCCTTCATCTTTATAATAGGGAAAATAATAGTGCCTACCTGCCAGGGTTGTTGTGAGGTTCAAATGAGAGTGCATATGTAAACTGCTATATAAATGTTACTATTTTTTATAATTTAAATTGGAAGAGCTTGATAATACTTTGCATTCTACTACAGATATCTTTTCATTCCCCAAAGAATTTTTTTTTGTTAAGAGTACACTGGAAGGATATAGATATATAATAATTATCTATATTATAGATACATAATAAATATTCAATTCAATATACATTTGATTTGTGCCTAGTAGAGCTGTTTAGGAGGGAGAGATTAATAGCTAGCCTATCTATGGCACTTTAAGCTTGGCAAACTACTCTATATAATCTCATTTTAATCTCACAACAGCCCTATTATTATTAAGTGTTATTATTATCATCATGTTGCAGATGAGGAAACTGAAGCCAAGAGATATTAAGTGACTTTCCAAGGATCACACAAGTAACTGATACATTCTTGAAGCAGAATCTGAATTTAGGATTTCTGAACTCTGAGCACTTTGTTGTTCTGCCTCTCAAATTATGATAACTGATATTTACATAGCCCCTTAAATTTTTTTTTATTTTTAAACCCTTAACTTCTATGTATTGGCTCCTAGGTGGAAGAGTGGTAAGGGTGGGCAATGGGGGTCAAGTGACTTGCCCAGGTTCACACATCTGGGAAGTGTCTGAGGCCAGATTTGAACCTAGGACCTCCTGTCTCTAGGCCTGACTCACAATCCACTGAGCTACCCAGCTGCCCCTTCTTAAATTATACAAAGTGCCTTATACATATTTCTTTATTTAATAAGGTTAATTGCTGGTTGGGGAGGTAGGGATATTGGAATCACTTTCAGGAAAATAATTGTTGATAGACAATTTTTCTCTTTGTTTTCTTACTGCTCAGCATTGCTGTCCACAAACATACCTTCTTTCTCATTTTTCTGAATTAAAAAAAGAATCAATTTCTATTAGAAAATCAATTATTTTACTATCATGAAATGTTACATTATAAATTTACTTTTTAAAAAAGCCTTCAAAATGAATGGTTGGTAGCTCATCTTTATTAACAAGGCCAAGATTTTGTCTGTTGTCAAAGGAGGCATATAATTTTTTTTTCATTTTGCTCCAACTCCCCAAATTTGCCTCAAAGCTGCTTGAAAGAAAATTTTGCATACTATCAGTGGTTAAGCTTTCCTTTTCTTCATTAAGGATTAAAAATAATAGATCAAAAGTTAGTTTCATATTTCCTAGAAATAATGTATTTGTCTCAGTCTTTAAAGTCCCTTCTCTCCTTTAAGGAAATCTTTATGGCCAATTCACTTGGCTTCATGACACTTCCTTACTGAACTCCCCATAATCCCCTCGAGTTCATAGTGGGGTCTGTGTTGTTAGAATGTCCCTCAGATTGAAAATATTGCAGATTTTCTGTCTTTCTACATGGTTGTGTTTTCTCTGGTGCTCCCAGGTGCTCAACTTCCTGCAGGTGGCTTTTATGGAGCTGCCCTTTTGTCTTCTTTCTGACTAAGGAACCCTATTACTAACTTCTTGGAAGCCACATTCTTCTTTTCTTCCTAAAACAACCCAGCCGGTGCTGACTAGCTCTTTTCCCTTTGGCCAAATTGCCTTAAATCCCTGGGAGAAAGCAGAAAGAACCATTGTGCATTCTGATGACAGCATAAAGCATACTTTTGCTACCACAGCAAACACTGCTGGCTGCTTTGTCACAGACTTCTGAAACTCCTCAAAAGTGTGGAAGTTATTTTGCATAAAGTACCTACTTATTAAGGCCAAAGCTTTTCAATCTCCTTCAAGGGACCTCTTGCCTTTATTTTTTTTTTGAGGTGAGGGATAATTTTAGAAATCTTGATTAACCTTCTACCACAATCATATAACCAGATAATACAATCAGAGTCATCCTGCGCTAATGCCCAGGAATTAGTCCCTAAGGGCTCATTCCTTGGTAGACATCAAAATGTTTTGGCACAATGAGCCTGTAAGAGGGGAAGAAAGGAAGTGTCCATGTCCATACAGCAGGTGTTAAACACCAGCCTGGAGGTTCACAGGCATCTAAAAATCTTAAAAATACTCCAAAATTCAAAGGCCAAATGATAGAATTGACCGTTTTGGAAAAGTGATGGGCTTTTCAAAAAAACTTATATTTAGGAAGTTTTTAGATGTGGTTCTGAGTCCATCCATGGGCATGTGCTTGCTCTATTCCAGAGAGGGATGGTGCCAAGAGCTGGGGATATTAAGAAGGGCACAAACCAAATCTGTGCCCTCAAGAAGCTCACCTTCTACCTGAGGAGACAACGTGCCATTCAGCTACACATTTAAAGATCCAAATTGTCTCTTTTCCTCTCTTCTTTTCCCATTTCTGGAGATAGCAAGCAATTTGATGAAGTTAACTTGTATTATTGTGCAAAACACACTTTCATATTGATCACTGTTGTAAGAGAAATCTCAAAATAAAAACACAAATAAACTAAATTGAAAAATAGTATGCCTTGATCTGCATTCCATCTTCAGCAGTTCTTTCTCTGGAGGTGGATAGTATTCTTTGTCTTAAGTCTTTCAGAATTGCCCCAGATCTTTGTATTGCTGGGAGAAGCGAAATCTTTCACAATTGATCATTCCACAATTTTGCTGTTACTGTGTATAATGTTCTGGTTCTGCTTATTTCATTCTGCATCAATTCATGTAGAATTTCCCAACTTTTTCTGAAATAATCCTGCTCATATTTGATATAGCACAATAGTACTCCATCATCATCATATACCACAATTTGTTCAGCCATTCCCCCATTGATGGATATCCCTTTAATTTCCAATTCTTTGCCACCACAAAAAGGGCTGCTATAAATATTTTTTGTTCAAGTAGGACCTTCCCCCATTTAAAAAAATTTCTTTGGGATACAGACCTAGTAGTGGTATTATAGTATCAAAAGGTATGCACTCTTTTATAGTCCTTTGGGAATAGTTCAAAATTGCCCTCCAGAATAATTGGATCAGTTCACAGCTCCACCGACAATGCATCAGTGTCCCAATTTTGTTACAATCTGGCCAATGTTTTTCACTTTCCTTTACTGTCATATTGGCCAATCTAATAGATATGTGGTGGTGGTTCTAATTAACTCAGAGTTGTTTTACTTTGCTTTTCTCTAACCAAGTGTGATTTTAGGATATTTTTTCCATATGATTATTGATAGTTTTTAATTTGTTCATCTTAAAATTGCATTTCATATCCTTTGACCACTTGTCAATTGGGGAATGACTTGTATTTTTATAAATTTGACTCAGTTCTCTATATATTTGAGAAATGAGACCTTAGAAAGTACACTTTAAAGCTAGAAATCCACAGGAGGATGCCTAGAAGAACAGGGTAGCAAAGGCTATTTTTTTTCAATAGAGTAGGTCTCTCTATCTTATTCAGTTTGGAAGTACAACTATAGGTCTGATCACAATACAGGAGGGCCCTATATCCCTGGGGGAAACATTCCAAGTCTACCATGAATTGCTGAAACCATGGATATAAGCACATTGTGATATAATCTGACTCTCTCTCTCTCTCTCTCTCTCTCTCTCTCTCTCTCTCTCTCTCTCT
>NC_058131.1:121503647-121520423 GCF_016433145.1 Gracilinanus agilis | reverse complement strand
CTCTCTATATATATATATATATATATATATACACACACACACACACAATATATATGTTCTCTTTATACACTTGCCCCTCAGCTCAGTGCTTTGCAGAACCCCTCCAGCCCTTATTGGTTGAATTCCAGTAAATGAAACCAAGGAAAGTGAAATCCATTCAAGGCTTTATTGTTCTGATAGGTATAGGAGCTTTCTTCTGTTTTTTTTTTTTTTTTTTTTTTTTCCAAATGGTGTTGGCTCATCCCTCCTTAGGCAGCCTTATGGTCTCATCTTCCTGTGGGTTCACGTTATTGGTACCAGACTTAGTATAGACATCCAATGTGTCTTAGCCTACTGCTACAGCTTAGAACTCCTGAGTTCAAGAGATCTACCAGCCTCAACCTTTATCCCATCTCCCTTGCAGCAGGGAGAGAGTCATGTTCCATCCATTCTGGTCTAGTAAAGGGTCTTCATTCCATGCATTTTGAGGATCACTTTAAGGAACTGGAAAAATTTAGGATGAAGCTGAGAAGATTCGGGGGACACATGTTAGTGGTCTCCAAATATTGAAAGGCTGGCATTTGAAGAGAAGGTAGACTTGTTCCTTCCAAAGGGAGTTGTAGGTGGAAAGAAAGGAAAAAAAATTTAGGTTTAACATGTTAAAAACTTCCTTACAATCAGAACTACAAAAATATACCTAATGAGCTGCCTGGGGAGGTAGAGGGTTTCTCCTCCCTGGAATTCTTTAAGCAAGGACTAGATGAACATTTCTTTACTATGTTGTTGTGAGTTTTCCTTTCTGCATAGAATATCAACTAAATGGTTGTTGAGGTCACTTTGATTTTTAAGTTTTATGATTCTTGTATCATATTATTGAATATAACTCTTAGTTTACAAAATTTACCTGATTAGCCTATGACTTCTAATATGTTTTGTAACCTTTTACTGTATGTCCAGAATTATTTAAAAGCAAAAGGTAGGCACATCAATTCTTTATCCCTCAAAATTATATTTGTTGGATGTGTTTGGAGTTATTTATGTTTTTATTTTAATAAAATTATCATCACTCTGAGGCCCAAAGAATCTGCTATGTCTCCTATTTCTTTGCCTATTGTGCACACAGAGTTCAGCAACTAAAGAAAACTAAAGAAAAGTCTTTTGAAATTTGGTAAGTTGTAGGTTTTCAATTGACAGGGCAAGGGCATTCCCTTATTCATGGATAATGATTTTAAATGATTAAAATTGGTATGTCGATTCCATTAGTTTTAAATTCCTGGAATCAAATATCAAATTTGATATCAAATAAATAATGTCAAGAAATTAAGGCATATCATTGCTTACTTTAGAAGACTTTGTCTTCCTTTCATATATATGCGAGGAATGTATTAAGACAATGGAATGATCTTTGGTTTGGATTTTTGCTTCTGCCAGCAAGTTCCATGAGATATTCCAAAGAATGAAATTAATCCTAGTTCCAAGGAAGATGGCTAATATCAGCCTTTCCAGAGCCAAAGCAATTGATAGAAGGGAGTTTAGTTTGGAGAAAATTCCTGGGGAAAAACAAAAACAAAAATAAAAACAAACAGTGAACCCAGAGGAAAAACAAAGATTAAGTTCACAGAATATCTCTCATCTTTAATTTTCAGTAAACTCCAAGAAATTGAACAGAAAAAATAACTAAAATATCCATCTCCAGTTACCTTTTCAATCATGACTATTCAGTGCTTCTTTCTCTGTAACTCTGATAACTATTTATCCTTCCCCTTCTTGTTTACAATTCCTCGTCCTCTAATATCAGTTTCTAACATAAACAAGCTTCATTTTTGTGCTGTTCTTTTCTTATATGCACATTTTCTACGACAGTCTTCAAAAGTCACATACTGCCGAGGAGGATACTTCTACAGAGATGAAATGTGTACAGGGTTATGTTGGAAAGAAAAGTAAAGACAAGATGAGTTGCAGTGTTGACCTCACTGGATTCAGTTCAGTTAATTGGTCATTGGAGGTATTGTGGATTTGGTTAGAGACCACCATAATAAAGTGAATATTGCAATAAAAAGAGTTGCATGAATTTTTTGGTTTCCTATTACATATAAAGGTTAAATTTACATTATATTGTACTATATTTGTGTTTGATAGTATTATGTTTTTAAAAAGCCAATGTATGCACCTTAATTAAAAGGTGCTTTCTTACTAAAAAATGTTAACCATCATCTGAGCCTTCAGTGAGCTGTAATCTTTATTTATTTATTTTTTGTGCTGGTGGAGGGTCTTGTCTCTATGTTAAAGGCTGATGACCAATCAGGATGATGGCTGTGGAAGGTTGGGGTAGCTCTGGCATTTCTTAAAATAAGACAACAATGAAGTTTGCTTCCTCTGTTGAAGCTTCCTTTCACTTGAATACTTAGAGGCCATTATAGGGTTATTGATTAGCCCAATTTCAGTACTGTTTTGTGTCAAGGAAGAGGGAGGCACAAGGAGAGGGAGAGAGACAGAGAATAGTGGATCAGTGGAGCATTATGGATTAAGTTTGCCTTCTTAAATGGGCATGGTTAGTGGTGACCCAAAACAATTACAAGAGTAACATCAAAGACCATCGATTACAGATTACCACAACAGATATGATAATAATAAAAAGATTGAAATAATTGTGAGAAATACCAAAATGTGACACAGAGACAAAAATGTAAGCATCATTTATTAGATAAATGGCACCAGTACACTTGCTTGACACAGGGTTGCTACAAACCTTTAATTTATAAAAAAATGAAATATCTGTGAAGAGCAAAAAATGAAGCGCAATAAAACAATGTGTGCCTGTATTTTAAATGCCTACTATGTCTTGGGCACAGTCCTAGGCACTGGAGAGGTGTAGACAAAAATGAAATTATCCTTGTTCTGAAGTTTATAATCCCCTGGGCTGATGAAAATGTATACAAGTGAATATAAATTATATAGAAATAATTTTTAAGTGGGGGAGGAAGGCTGCTAATAACTAGAAAGATGGGGAAAGGCTTATTTACCCCAATGAAATTATTCTATCCATGTACCTCTACATCTCTTGCATCCATCTTCATTCTACTCACAGGATTGCCACCCTTGTTCAAAGCCTAAACTAGCCTAGACTATTGTAGTAGCCATTTAAGTTGATTTCCCACCTAATCCATCTTCCACACATCTGCCAAAGGAACATTCCTAAAGCAGAGGTCTGACCATGTCACTCCCCAGCTCAATAAACTCACTGGTTCTCTGTTTCCTCTAGAGTGAAATACAAACTTCTCTCCTTTTTTGGCATTTAAAGCCCTTTATAGCCTGGCTACAATTTACCTTTTCCAGTTTTTCCTGATATCATCGGCCTTCATCACTCTTCAGGCCAGCCAAATTGGACTTCATGGTATTTCTCATTTAGGATATTCTCTCTCATCATCTCTGTATTTTTTTCAGGGGCTTTTTCACTATCCCTGGAATGTATTCTCTCCCCATTGCCCTTTTCTTGAAATTCTGGTGTCTTCAAAGTTCAACTGAGTGGTCGTCTTCTGCATGAAGTTTGTTCTGATGCCTCCAAATGATGGTCATTCTCCCATTGTACCTTGCATATTCTTATATAGTGTAATATAGTCTCCTACAATAAAACATATGCTCCTTGAAGGCAAATAAATCTTTTTGATCAACTGCTTGATGCCTGAGTTCCCATCGTATCTACTAGATGAGTAGACTCAGAGATTTCTCTTATTTTTTCTTTTCCTTTCTTCATTTTTCATTTAATATTGGTCTTTAGCTCCTCAGGACATATATAAAAGAAATCTCATTTATTTTTGTGTAATCAAAATATTCCTGTGCTTTGAGACTGATAATTCAGGTTCATTACAGAAGCCACTTTATTAGCCATGAATTGCACCTGAAATTCTTAGTATTTAAATGATTACTTCTTGGGAAGTGTTTATCTGAGTGTAAATTACTTTGGCTCGGAACTTCTCTTAACTGGTGCCTGACAGCTTGGATGACTGGCACATTGTCATTTCCACAACACACCTAAAGAGTAAAGTGCTAAAAATCCTGAGCTGTTTGGGTGTAGTTAAAGATTTTAGACCTTGTCCTACTTAGTTAATCCTTTAAGGCACAGCAATAGCAACATGCCAGCTTTAGCTCAACGTAGAGCACCTAGGTGCTACAAAGCATGCTTTCCTTAAATACCTTTTTAATATTCCCCATTTTTGTTGGTGTTTTCACAAAGTTCTAGTATCAGACAGTGGCAGCTATTGGAACTGCCAGCCTAGCTTGGAATATGATGGGCAATGACAATATAACTAACATCCAGCTTTTAAAATATCTTCACCATTTTGATTTCTTGTTGCCAGGCTAAAAAATGTGCTAAGTTTTTGTTGACAATCAGCATCTGTTTTCATTATGTCATGTGATGATGATGATAGCTAACAATTATATAGCACTAACTCTATATGCCAGACACTGTGCTAAGTGTGTTTCAATGATTATCTCATTTGATCCTCATAAAAATTCTGGTAGGTGAGTGTTATTTTTTTTTAAGTCTATTGGTAGTATAAGCTATGACCTATAGTAATTTAAACATTCATAGTAGAGATTTTTTTTAAACCCTTACCTTCCATCTTGGAGTCAATACTGTGTATTGACTCCAAGGCAGAAGAGCGGTAAGGGTAGACAATGGGCGTCAAGTGACTTGCCCAGGGTCACACAGCTGGTAAGTGTCTGAGGCCAGATTTGAAACTAGGACCTCCTGTCTCTAGTCCTGGCTCTCAATCCACTGAGCTACCCAGCTGCCCCCTGTAGTAGAGATTTAATTGCCCTGTAGAAGCTATTCTGGGGTGTATCATAAATCTATGACTACTTCTGTCCATGTTGTATGTAACCCACTTCTACATAACAGCTTGTAGCTTGATGGCATCACTGGACCAGCAGATGACATCAGTGGCCCAGTGGAAAAAAAGGCAACAGCAACAGCAATTGCAAAGAACGGCAGAGAAGGGTTTCCAGTGAGTTTGATTGTCTAAGAATGTGAATTACATTGAGTTTATGTGTTCCCACTTCTGCGTCCTCTCCACACATATGCCTATGCCACTTGTATTTCCTATATGTATTTCCTCTCCCATTATGGTGTGATGATAGGTGGAGTATATTGTTGTGTTTTAATGGGGTGATTTCCCTTCTCATTTATTCTGCTGTTCTGTTTAATTAAGCATCATTGCTTTAAAATAATATGTACTTTGGGTGGTTTTGTAAAAAGGATGGATACTCAGTGTTAGATAAACCCCAGAGTCAGAAATATTTGAGAAATTACCCCTCCCTCCACACCACTTCCTCTGACTTTTTCTGACAAAAACTTCTAGGAAAACTGAAAAGTAGTGTGGGGAAAGATAGGCTTAAACTAATATCTTTAAACCATAGGTTATAATAAGCTTCAAATAGATATGTAGGCTAAATATTAAAGCTCATACCATTGTTAAAAAGTTAGAAAAGAAGTCAATAACATTGTCTTTCATAGCTCTGATCTGGCAGAGCATTTTTAACAAAATGGGGGATAGAGGCAATCACAAATGATAAAACAGATAATTTTGATTCCATTTTATTTAATCAACAAATCATTCATTCAACAAGTATTTATTTAGCTTCTGCTATGTGCCAGGAACTATGCTCATGTGTAGATATATATATATATATATATTGGAAAGTTTTTATGCTAACAAAATCAATTTGTTGTTGTTCAATCATTTCAATCGTGTCTGACTTTTTGTGACCTCATTTGGGTTTTCCTGACAGATACTGCAGTGGTTCACCATTTCCTTCTTCAGCTTATTTTTACAGATGTAGAATAGAGGCAAAGAGGGTTAAGTAACCTGCCCAGGGTCACTCAAGTGGTAAAATGTCTGAGGCTAGATTTGAATTGCTGAAGATGAGTCTTCCTGATTCTAAGTCTAGTGCTCTATCCATTGTGCCAACTCGCTGCCCATAACAAAGTTAAGCTAGAAAGAGAAGCTATAAATTGGGTAAAATTTTCCATAAAATTTTTGATTAGAGCCTGATTCCAAGTTATAATTAGAAAACAATATAAAAATATACAAGGTCAAGAGCCATTTCTCAATATAAAGTGATCATCGTTTTTGAGCAAATAGTTCTCTAAATAGGAATTGCAAACTACTGACAATGAAAAGGAGGCTCTATGTCCTAATAGGTAATATCCAATAGGTAAATAAAAAGAGTTTTTAAGTTTTATCTCACACCTAGAAAATTGTTTATGTGTACAAAAGAATTGAAAAGCTAATGATGGAGGGGCAATATTCTGTTGGTGGAACTGCAAATTTGGTCCAAATGTTCTAGAAAGAAATTTGGAATTATAATAAGAATGTTCATAAAATCTATAGAGTAATATATGATAGAAAATGTTCATATCCTTTGCCCCAGAAATACTACTGCTAGGCATGTATCCGAGAGAAGTAAAAGACAAAAAGGAAAATCCCATATTTATAAAATATTTATATATATGTAAAATATTTATAGCAGCACTCTTATGCTTACAAAATAGTTCCAATCAGTTAGGCAATAGATAAACAAATTATTGGGCATGAATGTAATGAATGTTGCTGGGTGGGAAACAATGAAGATGAAGACTTCAGAGAAGAGTAAGAAGACTCACATGAGCAGGTGAAGAATAAATTAAGCAGAACCTGCAAAACAATACCTACAATGCAATACAAATGGAACATTGTCTAATTGTAATGATCCAAGTTTTTCTTGAAAGAAGAGATTTTTCCTCCTTCCCTTTCCCAATGCCCTTCCTTTTTTGCTGAAGTGAGCAACTTCTAGGTATGAAAAATGGTATGCACCATCAGACTCCATTGATGTATTGGTTAATGTTGCTGAAGTGCTTCCTTTATTTTTTCCTTTTTTCTTTCTTTCTTTCTTTCTTTTTTTTTTTTTTTGGGCTATATGTAGTGGCTCTCTCAGTAGAAGTGAAGGGATATTGTCAGAAATAAAAATGTGGTAAAACAAAAGATATCAGTAACATTTAAAAAATTTTAAATGGAGAACATTTTTGTTTTCCTCAGAGAGGAAAAAAAATGAGTAGAGGCGTGTCATTTTGAGTGAGTGCTAACAAATCAAACAGTGCTGATCCTGGGTTAGTTTTTAGAGTCTATAATTTGTGGGATAGCTAAGCTCTGGCTACATATAGATATCTACACTATGTTTCTAGAAAAACAGGCTTTAGTTCTCTATAGCTTACTTCTAGCAAAACTATCTAGATGATGATATGAATAAAATTTTCATTTTGCTTCTGTTTGGGGTGTTTCTTTTTCAGTACTTTACTAGAGTGGTTGCCTGACTGGTTATAAATTGGAAGAAATGCAGTATAAATGACAAGGATGTCTCAGTGGGCAGCCCTGATGAATTCATTAATTTGGGTATCATTGATCATGCACTGTGAAGTTAATCTTGAGATGTGGGATAGATCAGAGCATACATTAATAAGTGCATTTGTGCTTGACCTATAAAATGAGTGATCAACATGTCCCTTAGGGCCTTGAAATTGTCGAGTTCACAGTAGAACTAGCACCATCGCAAGGCAATTTTAAATGGCTAGTTTTACATTTTCATTGTAAGAAAATTTTGTGAATACTTTTTCTAATGGAAGCCAAGTGTTCTGATTCTGTTCAAACAAATTTGTGGCAATTATTAAAATTTTCTTCTTAAAGTTAAATTCCTTTTACCTCCTTTATTCTTCTCTCCTTTTTTTTTGAAGGAAACAGATGCTATTACTTCTTTGGAGTCTTCTGGCTTACAATAATAATAATACCATATATTTATTTTGAGTTTTATAGCTACAAAGCACTTTACATTCATTGTCCCATATGATTCTCATAAAATTGTAAAGTAGGTAACATAAGCTCCAGTTGCCTCACTCTAGTTATGGCTCTGAGATTTTCCTCCAAGAGGTACATCATTTGCACCCTAGTAATCCGTCTCCTTTTGGTAAGATTCAGATCCTCAATAGATCTTTTCTTCATCACTTTCTTCACATTTTGAAGGTTAAAACTTTCATTGTCATGTCAGGAAAGAGGGGACCATCAATATCCAGTTAACTGAAGTTCCCCATTGCTATAATATTGTGTCAAGCTTGAGATAGTCATCCAATACTTTAAATTTGTTCTTTTTGTTTTCCTGGTACAATTGTTTCTCTTTGTCTCTGTATCTCAGTCTCATTATCTTTTTCCACTTCTCTTGACCTCCTTTTCTTCCCATCTTCATCTTTACCCAATGACTTTCTATTATATTTCCTCCTTCCAGTTTTTATATTTCATTATATACATCTGCACATACAATGCTACTTTGTATTCACCCTTCCCTGTAGAAATTCTCCTTACTTATCCTATTCTTTTTGTATTAATATACCGGTCCAGAGTCATATTCCTATAATAGGTCTTTTCTTACCAGGTCTCAGTGATACCTAAAGAAGAATTTGTTTCCTTGCATTAGGATCTTTAGTTTACATCACTTTTTATATATACTTTGTACATTTATGTATGTCTTTGGGTATCTTTGGATATAGGTTTTATTATGACCAATTTTTTTGGATTTTATTTTCTTTTGTGAATTCCTGGCTACCTCTACTCATTTTCTTCCTATATTGTGCCCTGTTCTGTGGTTTCTATCCTGGTGGATATACATAAGAAGTTTTCTCTGTTCTTCCTATACAATTTAAAACTCTTTTAATTCGATATGTAAGACTTTAGATATGCAAAGCCTTTGATGATTCCTCCATTATTTGTGCTTTCTCTTATCATTCCCTAATTGTTGCATTCTACATTTTAACCAGAGCCTATAATCACTATGTTTTAAACTATGGTCATAATTCAAATTTAATTCTTAGCCTCCATCTTCTGAACTAGGTGTTGACTTCCCAAATAAGCCATTTCTCACCACTATTCCCCTTTTTTCCATTCTTGTTGAGATTGAGAATCTCTACCTCTTGTTCTTCTGTTCATTCCAAAGAATGTTTACGGCAAAATATTTGTAGATATGTTCAACTCTAGAGTTAACACTCTCCTTACATCTTATTTACCTTTTTACCCTGTTAGTACATTGATAACTATATTCAATTTAATTCGATTAAACAAACATTTATTAAGTGTCTAATATACGAAAAGCACTATGATAGGTGTTGGCAATATTGGCAAAAATTAAAACAGTCATTTCACTCAAGGAAGTTACATTCTACAAACTGAAAGGCAAATAGAAAGCACAAAGTTATGTAAATAAATTGTGTAAATAGAATTAGCTCGAGCCCATTAATAGTCAGAAATCCACTCAACCTAGGCGTGCTAATGATGTCATTCTCACCTCCCTTAGTGGGGAGGGGAGACGAGTTACCCACACGTGACTATAAGTAACAAATCAAGAATAAGGGACTGCCCTTTGGGCAGTCCAAATCAATGTAGAAACTGCCATTTGTCCATTTGAATTAGAGGTGGACCACAGGAAGTGATGAAAGACACGATCTCTTTAAGTAAGATAGTGAACTTCCTGTGGGGGCAGTTGCCCTCTCGAACTGGAAGAAGCAGCATCTCCTGAGACCACAGACAGCTTACACTCTATATTGTCACGTGGGTAAGTTAGGCTGACTTCCTTGGCCTAGCTGGGCCTATTCTAAACTCTGCCTATCTGGCTGTTGGGCCTTGTGGCTTACAGCTTCATTTATTAAGCTTTATAACCTTCTTCTCTCTCCGTCCAGGCCTTTGGCCTGGACTAGCCTCTCCCTTTCTCTTTATTCCTACTTTTTACCTACCAGATTGTAAATAAACTCCTCAACCTGATGCTGACTTGGGTCTGATTTAATTCCGGAATCAACCTGAATTGTTGATTCCTGGCGGCCACATATTTTAATATATATCTATAAATACCTAAATTTTCTTTCTTACAAAATATTAGGAGGGAGAGAGCACTAAGAGCTGGGGGAGTCAAAAAAGGCTTTATGTAGAAAAGTGACCCATGGATTGTTCTCTAAAGGAAGTTAAAGATTTTCTATCAAGCAAAGGTGAAGGGGATGTACATTATGAATACAGGAGACAACCTTTGTAAAGGCATGGAGAAGATGAGATTTTCTGCATGAGTAATAGTGATAAGACCAGTTTGACTGAAACAGAGAATGAATGAAAGAGGGGAGCATAAAAAAAAAAAAGAAAATAATATGGAGTTTGTAGAAGGAAGACAGACTGTGGAGGCATTGAATGTTTGATTGCATCATCTCTATTTCTTAAGAGGTTAGAGGGACCTCTGTACTTTAATCAAATCTGTGTTTTAGGAATATCAACTTGGAAACAGTGTAGAGGATGGAGTAGAGAGGGAAAGGATTGGCTACAAGAAGACCAATAAAGGGGCTATGTTAAAAGTTCAGACAAGAGTTAATGGTCCATAGGGGATGCTATGTCAGTGGAAGGACCATTTAAGAGATATGTTTTGGGGATAGAATTAACAAGGTGTGACAACAGACATGGGATGAAGGGTCAGGGAGGATGATTCCAAAGTTGCTGTATCTGGGTGGTTAAAAAAGAATGGTGGTGTTCTCAAAAGTAAAAGGGAAATATGGAGAAGGGATATTTTTGAGAGACAAATATAATGAATTCCATTTTGAGCTATCTAGAGGATATTATCATCCAGCAATCAGTTGATGCTACAGAACTGAAGATCAGAAGAGAGATTAAAGCTGGATAAATAGATTTGGGAGTCATCAATATATTTAGGATAATTATGAGCTCTTCAAAAGAGAAAATAAAAAGAAAGTAGAGGATATATAGAATACAGAGGCTTGGGGAATGCCTATACTTTACAGAATAGGATCAGGATTTACAGCAAAAAAAGAGATCATGAAGAAATTTTCAAACAAGTAAAAGAAGAGATAAGAGAGAGAGCAGTGCTATCTAAGAGATTTTCCAGAGAGGGGGCATAGTTGGCAGTGTTAACTACAGAGAAGTCAAATGGAATGAGATTTGGGGAAAAAAAGCTCTAGAATTTAACATCTAAAAGATCATTGGGGGGGGGGGTTGAAGGGGAAAGTAAGAACATGAATCATGTAACCATGGAAATTTTTTCCAAAAAATAAAAAAAAATATTAAAAAAAAAAAGATCATTGGTAACCATAAAGAGGGTCATTTCTTTTGAATGGTGGAGTCAGAAGCCAGAGTTCAAGAATCAGAGAAAAGAGCATTTATTTATTCATTCATTCATTCATTCATTCATTCATTCATTCATTCATTTATTTATTTGAAACCCTTACCTTCTGCCTTAGAGTCAATACTATATATTGGTTCCAAGGCAGAAGAGTAGTAAGGGCTAGGCAATAGGGGTTAAGTGACTTGACCAGGGTAACCCAGCTAGTAAATGTCTGAGTCCAAATTTGAACCTAGGACCTTCCATCTCTAGGCCTGGCACTCAATCCACTAAGCTATCCAGCTGCCCTCAAGAGAGTATTTAGAGGGGCAGCTGGGTAGCTCAGTAGATTGAGAGTCAGGCCTAGAGAGAGGAGGTCCTAGGTTCAAATCCGTCCTCAGACATTTCCCAGCTGTGTGACCCTGGGCAAGTTACTTGACCCCATTGTCCATCCTTACCACTCTTCCACCTATGAGCCAAAACACAGAAGTTAAGGGTTAAAAAAAAAAGAAAGAGTATTTAGAAAGGAAATTAGGGCAATGAATAATATATTTCATAACCTTACTTTGGCTATGAAAGAAAGAAGAAATATAGGATGGTAGTTTGAATGAATGTTAGGATCAAACTTTCAAGTTATCCTACTACTTTATCTTACCTTTTCTTATCTATTTCCCTCTTTTGTCATTTCTCTCTTTACCTTCCTTTTCCTTAAGTCTCTTTCTGCTATATCTTGAGACTTCTTCCTGTGTGCCACTTTTCCAGTTATTCTCTTCTTTTAGTTTCATAAATTCTCCCAAATCTCCCATCACTAAATTCAATATTTGGTTTTCTTAATACTTCCTCTATTCCTTAAAATCTTCAGCACGCTTGCTTCTCCTTCTCAAACTCTGAAATACTGTGACTATATTCCCTCCTCATTTCTTTGTAGCTTCCTTAAACAACACAACTGTTCAGCTCATGATTGTTTTTTTTGTTGTCATATAATATTTCAGTGAATATAATGATGTCTTAGAAAGAAAATGACTTCTAATACTATGAAAGAAACCTTCAAAGTTATGTTATTAACTTGACAAGCTATGTATACAGGTGTAACAAATATAGTCATTTTAAAGGGAGATGGAGGATTGTTTTTTTTAATGCTAATACAAGGATGGAATTTCCAAAAGAAATGAATGAATTTTGTATAGCTATCCTCCCTCCTCATTCAGTTTTATTAAAACAGGAGCTATGGAGCAGCACTTTTATTTGTTTCATTCATTTAGCACTAGTGACAAAATGGCTCTGAGACTTGCTGATATGAGGACATTAGCCTATTGATTAAATAATATGATGAAAAAGAAAGGATAATAAAGCACTAAAAGATTATTGCCTGAGACACTTTGCAAACAAAGCTGCTGAGAGGAGAGCAGTTGTGAGACCTTCAGTTCTAGTGAGTAATTAACAGGTTAGTAGGAATTAAAATAAAGGATACTGGTCAAAACACAGGATTATCAGAACATTTGTTGGAGAGAAGAATCACACATTTTGTTTCCCTGTAGAGTTCATTTTTCAGCATGGAAGTAATAAAAATAAGCATTTGAAGCTAGAGTGATATAGAACAATATATTTGAAATAGCACAAAAGAAAACTGTCTGATTTTATAGACAAGGGACCTGATTCTAATCTCGGCTATCATACATAAAACAGTAAAGACTTTCAAATGATATATTTTTGGCATTATGGATTGCAAAAAAAAAAAGACTACAACACCTGGTCAGGAGGGATCCATAGAATGATACCTGATGGAAATATATGATGCTGGCATTTTTGTGGTAGGAAAAAGAAATCTGTGTCCAGGAGCAGACCAGCCTGGGACACAATCAGGCATTTACCCAGTAGTCTACAGGATAATCTCTTTTGTCGATGTTGATTTTAACACTTTCCCAAGAAGGAACAGTGATGGCAATGACCTGTCCCATCTGGAAATTCTACCTATGATTTTGATACAAGATAGGAATTATATTACACTTTGAGACCATATAGTCCATGTTTCCTTCCCTTTGGTCCACTAATTCTATTCTATCAGTTTTGGGAACTCTCCAGGGTACTGCTATCAGCTTTATTTCTTGTTCTACCCTTCCTCTACAAGTTTCTTCCCTCTCTTCTCTTTTACTCTTGGGGGACAGTTAATATGCATCCAGGTATGCTTTGAGGCAATGCATATCATAACATTAGGGTGAGATACTTTTTCTTCTTTAATAAAAACATTTCAGAGTCTTAAAAACCTTAACTTATACAAAATTAATGGAGATTCTATGCTTTTTAACAATTTGGGAATATGTAGAGAGAAATGAATGTTTTTCCTGGAGTTACTAGTTATGTCTATGAAATACAAAGCATGTAGTTAACTTCAGTTCAAATAATGAATTCAATGAAAAAAAATTCCGTCCAACCACTTTTCGGTATCATGTGGACCATATGACTGGGTGACTGAATTTATTTCTTTTTTAGCTTTGCTATAGACTATTTGATGGTAAAAAGACAGTTATCTTATTGTTTTGAATCTCCCACAGATCCTGGCATAGTTATGAGCCCATAGTGATAGGCTCAGTAAATATTTGTGGAATTTAATTTTTAATTGTTTTTACATGGGGCAGTTGCTTCCACTTTGATATCACTCCAAATGTTAGATAGTTTTTTCTTCAATCAAGACCAAATTTACTCCTTTTCAACTTGTACCCATTGTTACTAGTTCTGTCCTCTGGGGGTCAGATTACCTTTTATTTAATCACATGTATATTTCTAATTTGCTAGACATAATCTGATGAATTCAGATATGGAAAGGTTCAAATCTCACTTTACAAGAAAAGTTGTCTTTTAATCAGATTTATTTTTCTCTGGCTTATTCACAAAGGAATATAATTATAGGAAGGACTGAAGACATTGTCTTGGGTCATGTATGAATAAATACTGCACTTATATTTCCATATGACACTTTAGCTGAGTTAAATCCTCACTGTTATCTTTCCAACGTAGCAGTTTCACAGTAGTGCCACTAAAGGTATGCCTGCTGTAGTTAAACACTTTGAGGGGGGCAGGAGGCCCTCAGTTCAAATATGACTGCAAACACTTCCTAGCTATGTGTCTTTGCAAGTCACTTATCCCCCACTGTCTGACTCTTACTGCTCTTCTGCTTTGGAACCAATACACGGTATTGATCCTATGATGGAAAATAAGGGTTAAAAAAAGACTTTGTGAAGTTATTTTAGATTTTATGGTTTTATTTATAAATTTCTACACTGTAAAAGAATGACTATGGTATAAAGATAAAATTTTTCATTGCCAATTTCTCCCCCTTCTCTTCTTCTTTTTAGTACTCACCATTTTGGAGGGATTAATATAGAAATAACCCTGGGATAGTCACTATCAAACAAATAAAAGTTATTTTTACCTATAACAGCCTGCAGAACATTAAATTCAAGAGTAAATAGCATGATAGAGCTGCTTCTCTGTGAATTCCACCAAAAATGGTGAGATCTGTAAGAAGAATGATGGTGATAACTCTATATGAAGATTAATATATCCTAGTCAGAAAGGAGATAGAAATTGCCTTTTTTCCTCAGAATACATTATTAACCACTTAAAAATTTGCAGAAATACTTTTGGAATGTGCAGGTGTAATTTCATCAATAGAAGTAAAGGTTGAAAAATAGGTATGCTCCAAGGGGTTTATTTAATGTTAACTAGAAGTAGTTTACCTCTGGATAGAACCCATGAAATGGCTAAGATAAAAAAGCTGAATCCCACAGCTTTCTATGGGTGACATATATTTGAACTCAATCGAAAATATGTTGACAAATAAGCATTGATCAGATGGCTTAATGCATATTTTTAAAAGATATAAATGGAGGGGATTTTTTTTGATGGCAAATCAGGGCCAGATCATTGATACTAGAAATTATAGATGGACTACCCTTAAAAAGCTTGGATTTATTGATCAGTGCAGAGTATATGAAAAAGAAAAGGTTGAAACAATGTAATAGCTTATTTCAGGTTGCAAAAATTTAGTACCTGCCAAAGAAATATCTGGCAGGACACATCCTGGTGCCTAAAAATTATACACTATGAGCTTGATATTTTTCATAAATTAATGAATAATAACATCATGCTTCAAATATAGACTTCAAGTTATCCTTGATAATTCATCCAATAAAACTTTACTAAAACTGGATCATTATTGAAGAGATTTGTTGGCCACAATGACTCAGATATAACATTGATCCATAAAAATTTAAGAATAACACTTTAAATAGAGGTCTCCATTCCAAAAACTTATAATTTTTAAGCTACATGGAATGAAATGCTTTTAAAATACTATAACCGAGAAGAAAATATCAAACCATGTGAGAACAGGATTAGATACAATATCATACCCTTTTTTCTTTTCTGCAACTGGAGACATCTCAAAGTTGCTTTCAGTGAGCTCACAGAAGATAATATTACAACCTAATACATTTATTCAACTTAAAAAAAGTAGTGTAGCATTTCACAAAACATATACTCACCTGCCCACAAACCATGAAAGAGTAGAAACACAGTATTTTGTCCCAATATGGCTTGTTTTTTTGTTTTTTTTTTTTTTTAATGAAAAACATTTTATTTAGATTTTGTATAAAGGAACAATTCAAGGTTCTCCAAAGGGTAACACTGTGCCCAAGAAATGGGTAAGATGACAAGGTGCTGAAGATGGGAAGTGGCAACTCCGGCCTACGAACTGAAATGGTTGGAGAAACAGAAAGGCACTAGATTTTTAACTTCTGGGTTTAAAGGTCCATTGGTACTCAAGTGTTTAGCCTAGTCCTTCCTGTAAACCTCGGATCCTTCGGGCCAGTTGAATATCTTTGGGATACAGAGTTACCCTCCGGGCATGTATGGAGAGAAGGTAGGCATCTTCAAATAAATGAGTTATAAAAGCTTCTGCTGCCTCCTGTAGGGCCAGTAGAGCATGGGCTTGCCAATAATAATCCACGCCTCGAGTAAACCGGAGACATATTTCTCTAACTAGTCGACCAAAGGGTGCCTTCCTGATGAGCAGATCGGTGCTTTTCTGTAACTTTCGGATCTCCCTAAGAATTCGCTGACTGGTTCCACCCGGGTAGCGTCGCCGGCGTGTGGTGCCTGAGGGGATGGTGGGGATGGTGTTGGTAGAGGTGGAGGTGGAAGCGCGGGTCTGAGTCTGGCTCGAGGGGCGCTTCTTTGGGGTGGATTTGCGACGAACTGGCTTCATGGTCCTGCCTGCGGTCCGGAGGACACGGGGCAGTCCAGAAGAAGGGAGAAGGTCTGAGAGGGAGCCGAGCCGGAGGAGGCTGAAGGAGGGCGGGGTGGCGTGTGCTTGGACTCAGTCTCAGCGATTGGCAGTCACCGGCTGCATCTAGGAAGGTACCTCTTAACCGATACTCTTCGGATTACAATTCCCCAATATGGCTTGTTTTTGAACTCCATTCAAAAAGATGAGATAAAAATAGTGATCATGATGATGATATCAAATGACTAAGATACAATGGTGCAATAACAGTATCTTTGATGAAATATATATATATATATACACGTATATATATATATACGTGTATATATATATATATA
>NC_058131.1:121475113-121503597 GCF_016433145.1 Gracilinanus agilis | reverse complement strand
GTGAGAACAGGATTAGATACAATATCATACCCTTTTTTCTTTTCTGCAACTGGAGACATCTCAAAGTTGCTTTCAGTGAGCTCACAGAAGATAATATTACAACCTAATACATTTATTCAACTTAAAAAAAGTAGTGTAGCATTTCACAAAACATATACTCACCTGCCCACAAACCATGAAAGAGTAGAAACACAGTATTTTGTCCCAATATGGCTTGTTTTTGAACTCCATTCAAAAAGATGAGATAAAAATAGTGATCATGATGATGATATCAAATGACTAAGATACAATGGTGCAATAACAGTATCTTTGATGAAATATATATATATATATACACGTATATATATATACGTGTATATATATATATATAAACTCAAACCAACATTTCAACAGAAAAGCATTGAAAAAATTGCCAAGTCATGTGGATTTATTTATTTGTTTGCTTATTTATTTTTAAACCCTTAACTTCTGTGTATTGGCTCATAGGTGGAAGAGTGGTAAGGGTGGGCAATGGGGGTCAAGTAACTTGCCCAGGGTCATACAGCTGGGAAGTGTCTGAGGTCTGAGGTCATTTGAATCTAGGACCTCCTGACTCTCAATCCACTGCGCTACCCAGCTGCCCTGGATTAATTTATTTTTATTTTTATTTATTTTTATTAATTTATTTTTATTTTATAAAACCCTTACCTTCCATCTTGGAGTCAATACTGTGTATTGGCTCCAAGGCAGAAGAGCAGTAAGGGTAGGAAATGGGGGTTAAGTGACTTGCCCAGGGTCACATAGCTGGAAATTTTCTGAGGCCAAATTTGAACCCAGGACCTCCTGTCTCTAGGCCTGGCTCTCAATCCACTGAGCTGCCTACCTGCCCCCCATGTGGATTCATTTAAAGAAATAGGATTCATGAAAGTAATTCAGATTTGAGTCATAACCAGCAGAAGTTATAAATGAACTAAGTAATCCACCTTTATCAAATACCATAGATTATCAAATGAAAAACTAGAAACTTTACACAATAATATATCACTTCCTCAAAAGTGATTACAAGATGAATAATAATAATTAAAATAGCCAACATAATTTGTACTTATATAACATTTTAATTTGTTTTAATAAAATATGTTCCAAAGAGGAGCCTTGTAGCTCATTATGAACTGTCATAGTCAAACATCAATTCTGCTACTTCCTATTTATGTCATCTTGGACAGGGAAGGAAAATAAAGAAACAAAATTTAATGTGCTTACTATGAGCCAGTCCATATGCTAAAAGCTGGGGATATAAAGACAAATAAAAAGAAAATAATCTCTGTCCTCAAGGAGTCTACATTTTAATGGAGGAAGACAATAAAAAGGCTAGGATGAGAAGGTGTAAAGTTATCCAGTTTTGGTATGCATTTGACATCCAGAAAGTCAAGAACAGGAATAAGAAGGGAGGCAAGATATCCTTGGCCCCTTCATAAAATGGAGACTTCAGAAAGGGCTCACTGGTTGGGAAAAGATTGAGAAGGGATAATTCTACGATGAGCCTGATGAGCAGGCTTCTGGATTACTACAATGACTGAGGACAAGGAGGATGCTGGCACTGACATTGCAATATGGGCATGATTCTGATATCTGGGATGTCAAGAATATTTCCCTCATCTACATGATTAGGAGATTGGACTTGATGAATTTCTAAAGGTCTTTTTGGCTATGAATCTATTCTCATTTTACAGACCAAGAAGCTAAGATTCGAGAAAATTAAGGACTTTGTTCAAGGCCACATGGTTGGTTAGATTACTTTAACCCTGGATAGCAGAAAGAAGTCTACCTGAGATAAAAAAAAAATTGGTTTCAAATAATACTTCAATATATTTGTTGTCTCATGGGTATGATGGATAGGAATATGTCCTTCACTAGGATATATTATCATCTATCTAAACCTTTTTGTCCTATAGGTCTCTTGTCTCTGTCTTTTCATAAATTAACCCAAGAGGTTTCCTTAGAGTAGGAAGTTATTCTTAGGTTCTGTTAATATTTTGTGGATTCTACTGAAATATATAGGTTCCCCTCCACTCCAAATTATACCTCACTTTTGCTACCAATTTGGTCTACTTCATTTTCCAATCATAAACTTTACTGGTGATAAATTATTTGGGACCCTTTAACACATGCACACAACTCATCTTGATTACTCTCCTAAAGCATCCTTATATCCATCATTCCTCTTTCCATTATCTTTTAGGCCACTCATGATTCTTTTGAGAACGTAGTCTGTGACTCATAGTCATACACAGTTACCAGAAGAATATTACTTTTGAAAAGATGGGTTTCTGGTAATAATCAGCATGGAATCATTGAAAATGAAAATAACTGAAAATTCTGGGTACAACTTATTGAATCTTTGTAGTTCTTGCCCAAGATATATTTATGGATGAACTTAATAAGCTACTTATCCAACTGAACATTCTAATCCAGGGATTGGCAACATATGGCTCTTTCTGCAGGAGCCATAAAGTCAATTTTTTTTTTCTGGCACTGTTATAGGAGCATGCACTGTGAGCACTGTACGGCTCTCACGAAATTACATTTTAAAAAATGTGGCGTTTATGGCTCTCACGGCCAGAAAGGTTGCCGACCCCTGGTCTAATCTATTCAATATATACTTGCCAAGAGCCCTCCCAGAGGAATGAGGTCCCATCAAGTCAGTGAAGTTTTGACACAGTCCTACACTGACCCTGCGACCTGAAAATCCGTCCACAGGATGGATGGAAAACCCAATCAAACCCCTCTGTGTGACTCCCTTTTGACCAACACTTTTTATTATTGAAATTATTATGATCTATATCTTTAGGATAGCCTCAAGTCTAATAGAAATCCCCTAATAGAAATCCCCTAACTAATCTATAATAAACCAGCATTTAATGAGTTAATAGTTCATACCCTCAGTAAAATAGCAGAAGTTGCTTTAATCTTTCTCTCTCACTGTCTCAAAAGTCTGAAGGACACAGCATGGTACATCAAAACAAAACACTCTCTCACTTTGTTATTTTTCCACATTGAGCTCAACTCCCAAAATGTAAAAGTTCTCACACTTTTGAAATATGTTGAAGGTCTGTTATCAAAAATAATAATTGGGTAAAATGAGGTCTTGGTAACTTTGAATACTGTTTAGACTAAGTGTAATCTATATGAGAAAAAATTGTGTCCTATATGCCAACTCTTATGGAACTTTTCTAACCTTGAATTCTATATTGTTTTGAATTCAAATATACTTTGTAGAAAAAGCTGGTCTTGAAGAAAAAATATAAAATAAACACAAGCTCAGGGGCTGGTAGAACAGTCATGAGCTAACTTGTTGGATCACTGTTCTCAGTTTTCTGTTTCTTTCTTATCCGCTGATGCCATCAGAGTCTTCCAAAAACCTATTGGTGCAGGGGCGGGACTTCCACATATACTCTTCATCCATTTTGATTTTCCTTTTTGGATGACTGGACAAATCTTTTAAAAAATGAAATAGATATCATTAAAAGTCCCTATAGTGAATGGTTGACAAATTGTGGTATATGATGGTGATGGAATACTATTGTAATGGTGAACTGCTTGATTTTTATAAAAACTGGAAGGACCTACACAAACTGATATGGAGTGAAATGAACAGAACCAGGAGAACATTATACACAGTAATTGAAATATTGTGGGGCAATCAGATGAAATAGACTTTGCTACTAATAGCAATGCAATGATCCAGGACAATACTGAGGGACATATGAGAAAGAACGCTATCCACATCTAGAGAAAGAACTGTGGGAGTAGAAATGTAGAAGAAAAACATATGATTTATCACTTGTTTATATGAGTATATGATTTGGGGTTTTGGTTTTAAAAGATTACTCGATTACTAAAAAGAATAATATGGAAATAGGTTTTCAGTGATAATACATATATAACCCAATGGAATTGCTTGTCAGCTCTGGGAGAAGGGGAGGGACAGAGAAGGGAGGGAACATGAATAATATAACCATGGAAAAATATTTTTAAAGTAAAATTATATTTTTAAAAAACCCCTATAGTGTTCTGGTACTAAATATCATCAATATAGTGATACAAAATTTGTCTTGAACAAAGTACAATTGGAACATGAGTCACAGAGAAATATAGTCATATAATTTTAGTTTTGGAAGGAATCACTGTGTTCATCTAGTCCAGTTTATGAAATGAATCCCTAAATTGTAATGCTGGATAAGTGTTACCCAGGATTTCCTTGAAGACCTCCATCAAATAGAGCCTATTGTAAGGATAAGTGATAAGGCATGGGGAGAAATTCATAGATTGTCTTTAAGAGGAAAGGAGGAGAATTTAGATACAAACCCTGGGAGAAGTTTCTGGAAGGAGAGGAGGATCTTGGGAGTTGACTATTTGTAACTGTCATTCCTGATCTAGCTTTCCACTGAGCTGGAAGGAGGATCTTTGCTCTGCATCTCCTTGGAAGAACTAATCTTGTGGAAAGATTAGGGATTCCTGGGTTGGAGAATTGTCTTGGAGTAGACTGCCTTTTCCCTGGAGTACAGAGATCAACCTGCCTGAGATCAACCGTTCAGAGATCAACTTGGCTAAGGTAATCCCAAGGGTTTTGTCACCTGGGACTCTGGGTTACGTAGGAAGCCAACCCCAGGCTTGAGAGGGGATTCAGGCTAACAGTGAGTCCTGTCTCCTCTGCCTTCTTAAAGACAATCTGGGTAGTTAGATTAGCAGATAGTCAGATAGCATTTGGGGTTTTAGATAAGAGCAGGGAGTGACTAGGCAGGACCTATAGAAGAAAGGAAGGGTAACCTCTCTCTAGGTGTGTAGAAATTGGGTTTAGTCTAGATTTGTAGTGTTAGCATCCTATCTACCCTTTTCTCTTACTCCAATCATCAAAATAAACTTGGTTTCTAGAGCCCAAGGGTTTTGTGTTTTACTGGCCTTGGGGAGGTCCCTAGGTGGGTGTTTCTCATCTCCCACCCATCTAGACCAGTGATTCCCAAAGTGGGTGTTACCGCCCCCTGGTGGGTGCTGCATCAATCCAGAGAGGTGGTGATGGCCACAGGTGCATTTATTTTTCCTATTAATTGCTATTAAAATTTTAAAAAAATTAATTTCCAGGGAGCTAAGTAATATTTTTTCTGGAAAGGGAGTGATAGGCCAAAAAAATTTGGGAACCACTGATCTAGACCTTTCCCAAACAATCTACCTCCATTTGGAGGTAGCTATCTCTTTTACTATCACCTTAGGATAACCCATTCCACCTTTGGAGAACTCTGATTGTTAGGAATTTTCCCCATGACATTAAGCCTAAATTTTCTTTTTGAAAACTTCCTCACATTACTCTTGGTTTAGACCTTTGAGAGCAAACTGAATAAAATTCTATCTCTCTTTAGTAAGGCAACCCCTCAAATACTTGAAAATAGGTATAAGGTAAGATCTAGTCCTTCCCTTCTCTAAGGTCCATTCCATTCTATTTATAGGTTCTAAAGATGCTTATTTTTGAAGCAGAAAAATGCATAAAGTAAATTATCTGATACTTGTTGACTAGTTTGAGGGATAATATTTGGCATACATTTTTTGTTGTGTTTTATAATATGATCAGCCGGTATTTTTGTGTTGCTCCTTTTGGGCTACCTCCACAACTCAGCACCCATGAGTTTGCAGTTTGGATTGATTACTACTCCCATGGACTTCAAGGGAATAGATGGGGTCTCGGCCCATTTTATTTTGGATCACAATCCCCAAGATTCCATTGGTGAGTTGAAGAGTAGACACAATAAATTAAAAAAAAAACTATATCCCCCCAATTCTGTATACTATAAGCAAAAGCATATATTAAGATGACATATGAAGATTAGTAGCTACAAAACATCCCCTCAATAAATCTGAGAGAGAGAGAGAGAGAGAGAGAGAGAGAGAGAGAGAGAGAGAGAGAGAGAGAGAGAGAATGAATATTCCTTCTCTTCCTTCTCTAAGAAGTGAATAATTGATTCCCTTTCAAAGTCTAGATTCTTCTTTCACTGCTGGCTCTTATCTGGTGTTATTGCAGATAAAATATTAGCTTCTTAAAGATCACCTGGATGTATGGCGAGTTTTTTCCTTAGCCAGGGACCATATTCCCCTTCCAAATAAATCAGACATTTTCTACACTTTTGTAGATGATTAAAGAGGAAGCAATTCTCTTTATACTTAGTTTAACACCTCAATACCTTTTCCTTACTCTTTGTGATTATAGCCTTGTCTGATCTCACTTTTTCTCAAAAATGATTGGGCATTTCTAGATTATAAGAGATATTATAAAATCATTATTTACATGTTTTGTAAGATTCAAGATCTCAGCAGTGTTGGTATTCTCTACTGATATGGTTGAAAATCTTTCCATCCTTATGTGTTGGAAAAAGAAATAATCACTATATGCCTAGTATTCTCCGGGTAAGAGTCTCTCATTTTAGCTAGGTTAGTTCTCTCTTCATCACTGGGCTTGCAATATAAGCATTTCCAGATTGTTAAGACCTGGCTGAGCTTGTGCTATTCTAGCATAGCTTTTAAGAACTCAGGGTGATCTCCACACCTCAATGAAGAAGCAAAATGAAATGGTGGAAGTGGACTATATTGATAACAACAAAAAATTAGATAAAAAGCAGAGCAAAATGGTACCCTGAATATTCTTCTTGACAAAATATAATAGCTATGCCCAAGAAAAAGGAAGAGGTAAGCTTCTAATGACCTTGTTTATTGTTGTTGATAACTATCAATAAACCTTTTTTCTTCTTTACTAACATGTTACACTCTCTTATCTTCATTAAAGGCATTCCTTTCCAGAACCTCATTTTAACAAACTATCCAATCTTCACAGATTTCTACTGAGAGGTAGGTTGGCATACTGAGTGAATTAGGAGAATATCAAACTTGAATTTTGTTCTTGAGATATGTCTCTCTAGGCAAGCTATATAATAACTCCTTGAAGCCTCAGTTTTCTCACTTGTAAAATGGGCATAATAATATCTGTGGTAGCTACCCTTCAAGGTTGTCGTATCAAATGTGATAATGTGTTTACAGCATAAATGCCAGCTATTATTATTGTTGCTGTTATTATTATCTGAGAAATGGTGACATTAGACCTCACTGCCTAGAGAACTTTGATTTTCCCTATGTTCTTTAATCGTTTTATTTAATAATTTTCAACAATTAAATATTCAAAATCACCCAATAATAAAGAAAGATTTTGCTTCTATATTATCTTATTGGTGCCTTCTTTTCATAGTATAAGAGTCTCCATTAGTAATGACTTTGGTTAGTTGTTAATGGACCAATCCCAGTCAGATTCATGTCCTATATTACTGTTAACTCTAATTCCAGATAGATAAACCATTGGCAAGCATTAACCTATGGAGCTCTAGCCTTTATCTCATTTATCTTTTAAAGATAAGTAGTGTTGTTTTAGATATAAGAAATGTAAATACAGAGAAATGGAATGACCATCAGTTTATTTAGGGGAATTTTGCTTTCTCTAACTACTGCTTTTAATTGTTCTTTTTCTTCAAATTATTTCAAATAATAGTCATTTTAATCTAAAAAGAACTAGAGTATTACTAACCTAATCTCTATAGTACCTTTATGGAATAAACATCATTATTCTAATTTTACTTATCGATAAACTGAGTTATAATGGTTAAACTTCTTATCCAGCCTTCTCACTTGGCTGCCTTCTCAGCCATGCCCCAGGAATCTCATTATTGACATAACCTTATCATCCTATAAGATTTCTGATTAGAAGATGGGGACATGAACTCCAAACCTCCATTTAAGATGCAGACATCACCTTATTTCTCACTGGGCTATACTACCTTGGGACTTCTCTGACTGACTTCTTCACCCTTTTCCTTCCCCCATCCTACCTCAGCTTCCTTTTGTGTGCTGGCTTCCCCTATTAGATTTAAATTCCTTGAAATTAGGGTTTGTCTTTTTTTTTTTTTTTAATTCATATTGTATCCTGAGAACTTAACTACAGTATCTGGCACATAGTAGGTGCTTAATAAATGTTTATTATTAACCAAGGAATGGCTCTCTTGGTCCCTAGCCTATCATGTGAGTCCAGTATAGTTAACCTCAGGGTTTTGTTTTGGTTTTTTTTTTTTTAATGTGAATTTACTGAACCACAGAGTGAGATGGGATTAACATCAGCAAACAAGGCATCTTAAAAAAATAGATACTGAGTTTTATAAATTGTATATTCAGTGGGGCTTGAAACACTGTTAGCACAATGAATGATCTGGGTCTTGAAGCCAAGAAAATCAATTTTATTTAAACTCCAGCAAATAGTCTCTCTCTTGCTCTCCTAAGCTAACAAATCACATTGACCCTCTCCTTAAAAAAATAAGTATTTGGATAGAACTATTGTTTGGTTTTAGGTTTATTACCTTAGCTGGATGATGCACCATCCATTTAAAAATGGGAGTGTTAGGACTGTCTCGCCAAACTGGCACTCTAAGTGGCTGAGGCTTCCTTAGCACTAATGCCAGCTTCACTATGGATGAGGCATTTCTTTTTGCTTTCAGAGGTGAATGGAAAGGATCAGCAGCTACCCAGGAAGGATAAATGTATTATCCCATGGTCCCCCATTACTTACTCCACAGAGAGCCTACATTACCATAGGAATAAATCGTTTGTTGTTTCTTTAAGGCCCCTGCTTTTATTTGATATTACTCATTTTAACTCCTTATTTGCTTTGTGGAGACCTCTAGCATTTTCTAAGGAGAGGAAAAGAAATCAATTTTCCTTGGTTTCACTGACACAAAATAGCAAACCAAGAGGCTTATTCTTCTTCTCCTCCACAATCTTTCTTTCTTTTCTTTCTCTCTTTCTTTTTCTTTCTCTCCCTTTTCTTCCTTCCTTCCTTCCTTCCTTCCTTCCTTCCTTCCTTTCTTCCTTCCTTCCTTCCTTCCTTCCTTTCTTCCTTTCTTTCTTTCTTTCTTTCTTTCTTTCTTTCTTTCTTTCTTCTTTTCTTCCTTTCTTCCTTTCTTCCTTTCTTCCTTTCTTTTCTTCCTTTCACTAAAACATCCATTTCTGTGCCACAACTGAGTGAAACTGCTGAGTTGGTCAAGGCAGTAAATTGAACTGGTCCTTTTACCTCTAGAAAATATTAAAGCATCCTTCTGCCACCGAGCTGGCACACATTGCAGGATCAACTACTACCATTAACGGGAAGGAAGGAAAATACATTATCACTCCAGTGCTGTCATTAATCCCAGGGGGTTTCACTGTGAACTACAGTATTCAGAAGAGCCAGTCAAGGAGGGAGTGGGTTAAAGGAGAAAGAGAGATGTGGAGGTACTTTAAAATTTTTTGCTTTAAAAGAATGACTAAAATTTTGGAGACCTGGAAAGAGTTAGGGAATACAACTTGCAGGTAAAAACCAACTGCTTTTTTTTTTTTTTCTTTAGAAGTAAGTTAAAGAACACATCCTTCCTTTATTTGTCAGGTACAGATTGGAAAGCAACAGTCTTGAGCACTTTAAATGACTTCATCAAATCAATACTAGAGGATCTGAAATCTGTCAAAAAAAGATCTCATTATCTTAAACCTAAAGATTTAGATTTTGTGCCCAGGAAAGCTTCAGAGATAATTTTCTTTAGGGTTTTTTTTTCATACCAGCTTTGTGAATGAAGTCATTTTCAGTGTGTCCCTTCTTTTCTTACTATGCATTTTTAAACTTCATTTTAAATAAAATATTTGCAATTATAGCAATAAAATGACTAAAGATATAAGAGAATAACAAAATTGTTCAAAATGCTTTCCATATATTATTCTCATGATTCCCAGGCAAATAAAGGATATTTTGTTGATTTCACAAATGGAAAGCTGGAAACAGGATGGCAAAATGATTTGCTTTAGGCCACAGAAAAAGATTCAAGATTGAAAAAGAGGTACTTCTGGCTCATGATGGATGCAGTTGTGCCCCATCTCCTTCCTCATTCTTGCTTAGCCAAACTGGTTGCATACAGTGTGAGCCAGTAACTAAAAGAAGGTGTAATCATTTTGATCTGTGTCTTCACAGTCTGTTTACAGTTCTGATTCTATTGTGTATCATATTGGATAAGCAGATCCCTGATGAATTCAAAGTCAGTAAGTTAGTTCCTGGATCTGTAGCAGGCCCTTGTTAATGAGGTTATATACATCTTGCAGGTTAGTCATCCTTCCCGTTTCTGCCCTCTCCCCAGCCCACAGTGAATTTTCTAATTTTGCTTCAGAATCACTCCCACTTTGGCAATGGGGATTAAAAAAAAAATAAAACGAGATAAATGTAACTTAAAAGTTAATATATCATAATTCAAATAATATGACACTATTCTACAGTTCTTACAGATGATGTTTTCCCTATGAAAAATTTCAGTGCTTTCTTACATTATTTTTAAAAACATTTAAGCAATCATTCAGATAATCAGCCATCATTGCTGTGAAATTCTATCAAAGTGTACTCCATGCTTGAACTTCTATGTGTGGGCCCATTTTGTCAATCAGATAAAATTTCCGCGACTCTTTCCTAGAGGCATGAGTGGTTAACTTGATCTTTCTGCACTGCAAAAGATTTTGTGCTACAAATCATTTTTCATAAAAGCTCTTTATTGTGTGTGCTGGGAGAACTCCAGACAGACTCTTTGTGAAAAAGAGCTTCAAGGTTGTTTTCTTTCCTTGGTTGCCTCAGATGAAATGAAAATTCCTTGTAATCCTGACAAACCAACAGAACATTAAAGGAAGAGGCAAAAACTGACACAGGGGAAATAAGCATCTTGACACACAAAGGTGTTATTCCTAATGAACAGCCAGGCAATCAAAAAAAAAAAAGTGTGTGTGGGGGGGTGGTCTGGAGTAGGGAGCTGAAAACTCTGATCTGGATTTATCTTGCCTTAAACTTAAAATGGCTCTTGAATGTCTTGGAAATCTCTGATTTTCACATGGAAAGCAGAGCACTAGTATCCAAGGTTTCCACCCAAAATGTAAAATGCTTGCCAAACCAGCCCCTTCTTTATTTCTGTCAGAGGTGATCAGTTTTCCAAAGAGCCCCTACTAGAACTCAAACCAAAATGAAGAGACTTTGCTCTGAGAAAGCACTAGGTGGTGCCCCTTTTCTATCTCTGTGATAGAGCTAGATTTCCCAAGAGAGGTGCTCCTGGGAAGCTCAGCAAGCCCCAGGCATAGACAGTGGGCTCTCCTTGTCTGGTAGGATGGCTGGGAGCAAACCTGGTACTCTATGCAATGCTTCTTTAGAATATATGTATGAAGCCATCACATTTGAGCTAGGAGTTAGCTGCAGTTTGGGGGAGAAAAAGGGGATATGAATGATATTAAGGACAAGGAGTGAACCCCGAAGATTCTATGATTCACAGAAAGCAAAGTTAAAAATCTGCTCTAAAAGGATTTTAAAAAGGGAGAAAAAGAAACAAAACACCCAATGGGGCCTCTGTAAATCTGTACCACTAAGTAAATCTTATTGCAATATGTTTTCCAACATGAACTGCTGCTAGCTCATGAAGATAATTCAGTTAACATGTTAATTTTATTATTTTGCTTTCACCATCCCTGTTCAAGATGCCTGAGAAAGTGAAGCTTAAGCTTAAATTTCAGCTTCTCTCTAGCCTGAAATAATTCTTTGTAGTGTGGAGTATGGCAAATACTAAGATTCTGCATGCCCTAACTTGGCCCTCCGTACCCCCTGTTTGAAGGTGGATTTATACCATTGGGTTTATTTCTTTTTTTAAAAAAAATCTTGTTAGGCACGCTTAACAGATTGTTGCTTTGTGTGCTAGGAGCACAGATAACTGGTTAAAGGGATGTTTTCCAGGGTTGCTTTATTCCGGCACTATGCCCATCAGTTCTGATTTAGACAGTAGATCCATTTAGAAAGTTTTTGTTCTAGTAGAGGTCTAGTGACAGCAAGCAGAGATAATCGTGACATTGAAACAAATGAAGAGAAAAAAAGAACATATCTATCACTTTCTAATGAAAACATCTGAGCTGCCCGCCCATTCATTATCTAGTCCCTGAAATTTGGCTGGATTGAGGCTCTTTCTTGAATATGTTAATTTGAGTTGGAGGCTGTCAAGAAAATAGTTTCTCCAAGTCCCAAAGCAAGCTCTCCCAGCAAAACCTGAATCTTATTTTGCTGGTTTAGAATCAAATTCCCTAAGTTGGAAAATTAAATCTATTACTTGCTTTAAAAAATTCAAATAGGGAGAGAAGCTTTAATATAAAACTGAAAAAATGATTCCCCGGCTCAAGGTGCCCCGTCATATGTCACGACATGTGGCAGGTTGACTGCTCATTAATTCTATTTATATCAGTATGATAATCCACCCCACTGAGTACACATGTGTTAAAATATTCATAAATTATGTTTAGTATGAGCAGATATACATTAAATGCCAAAAGAAGATCATTATTTAAGGACAAAACTAGTCGACAATCAAACAAGCATACCCCATTTTACTGAAAGTCCAGGATATTATATATTATCAAGCTCACATTAATTGCCTTTCATTTCAAGTTCATCATCACACGTGTTTATCTTTGATTTGTTAACCGTGCAAAGGACATAGCTCTCACTAAAAGAAATAGATTTGGAAAATGAAAGATGCTCTGTAATCTCAAACTAATAAGAACATACTAGAAATAAAATATCCAAATTGAAGAGTACCTCTGGCTTCCAAAGATTGTAAATGTATCATTAAGAAAAAAAGCTTGAACTCTACCACAGGTATAAATCAAATCACTTGGAGTTTTATGAAAATCATAGACCAAGTTAATAAATCAAAAGAATTGTTGGTAAAGCACGATACATCTTGGTGATTTTTAACTTATTATCTTTATTTGGAGATGAGTAATCACAAGATGTATACGTATAAGAGCCTTTTAATTGTAAGAACTTCATGGCTTGAAATCATTTATAGACTAAAAACATACTCTATCTGAGAGCTGAAAGCAACAAATCCAAATGGAACTTGGTGAACTTATATTTCGAATGATTTCAAGATCAAGGTGAGCATTTCTTAGATAAGCAGTCAGAACAACAACAAGACCAAGTTGAAAAGGTCCAATTCCTCACCTTACAAAATGAGCCAAGTAGGTTATAAACAATATATTTTACCACTTATATTACCGTAATCTGAAACTATGAAACTTTTCGAATTGTTAATTTCATGCAAAATGGATAAAGATAATTCAATTAAATTAAGCTAGGACAAACATGTCGATATGTGATTTCAGACACATTTCAGGAAAACAAATTTTAAACTTTCCAAACTTTGATCATCATTGGAAATGTGTATTTTGTTGTTATTCAGGAAGAAAAAACAAATGATGAAAAAAAAAAAAACAACAGTAGGAAACTTTTAAACTTCACTCACCACTAAATTGCACTCGGATGAAAGAAAGCTACCAGGTCCTTGTAAAGAATAAAGGATTGTTTTGGAGAGACAGCCTTTCATATTACAGAATGAAGCCGGGGCTCACAGCAGCAGTGAAGCCAGCGTACCATCCTCACACATATGTTTTTGAGAAAACTTTCTGACTTGGTGAGTCTTTGTAAATAATTTTGGAGGCAAGAGCTATTTTTTCTTACTTGAGAGTTAGACAGAATCACCGTGGTTTTTTAATCTGGAAAGAAAAATAAAATATGTGGCCCTCTTCATTTTTCTTTTCTTTATAGACTTCTCTAGCTTATCTACTTTTTAAACATCAACTCATTTTTATTATATGGAATCGTAGAGTACATATCTTTTTTTTTTTTTTTGAGATTCATTTATTCTGATATTCTTTATTTCTTATATTAAACTAAGCACTGTGACATTTTTACCGACCATTTCTTTAAAAATCCTGGGATATTGTTTTAAAGACACATAGATACACAGGCACATACACACAGAGAGACCCTCTCATTAAGCCTTCTGAAAAGTTTGATATGTACTTTCATGTAAATCTTGGCCTCGGTACAGAAGTGCCTCACAATCATTTTCATCTGAGATTTGAACATATTGGAAGAACTAGAGCAAGGCTTTCTTTTATCCTGTCATTTTTTTTTCCCTTGGAAATGATGAGCATATGGCAACCACCCTCACTGGATTCTCAAACAACAGGAGGGACCTGATTTCGATTCCTACATCCTGTCATCAGTGACTCCCATGATATTTTGCTCTTGCAAGGCTAAAGATGTGATTCGCATTTGCCATAAGGACAGAGCTTAATGCGATGCCATTTTACCACAGGAGCCCTCCATCAGTTAATTAAACATGATATAAATCACCACATGTATTTGTAGAGTAAGATGAATATGGCCAAGTCAAAGGAATGAGGAATCTTTGCCAGCGTGTAAGAGTGTGAAGCCCCCATTGGAAGATTACCCCTTTGGAAACCCAATCTGCTGGAGTAGGCTTTGTTGGCTTAATCCCTCAGACGGCTTTATGTAACTCGAAACCTGGAGCTGTCATCTTTAGCCAAAATTTCAGCCATAACTTCCTCAGCTTTCACCCAATCATTTAAATCAGCATTCACAATGCTTAACAAAGATCAAGCCTTTCAGCAGACCACAGGGCTGCTTCTTTACCACCTGGGACTCCAGGAACATGTTTAATAAATATTTCATTTTGTTTTAACACGAAGACTCCTCCCTCCCACCCTACTCTCCGTATCTTTTTCTTTTCCTGGGGAACCAAGGGATACCCCCAAGCAGCACATTCCTTCACTGTGGTCAGTGAAGTTTATAGCCTTAATAAAAGAATTCCGCCCCCCACCCCACTTTCCATCCCCCACTCCCATGCCAGGGAGTCTTGTTAAAGTAGAGGAGTGATAGAAACACAAGATAGGTGCTTTGGGAAGATCAAAGTCCCACCTCAAGACAGCTCCGTAGGAATCTCGAGTTCTCTTTGAAAAGTGCTCAGTTTACAAAGTATAAAGGTATTAAACCCCAGGAAAAAAAAAAAAAAAGAAAGAAAGGTCATGTTCAAATAATGTTAAAAGTCTGACGGTAGTTAATATGGGATCCACTTTAGCCACTCTTTGTGTATTATTCCTAATATCTATTCACAGCATACCTATAATAGCTCCAAAGGAACCATTATGCTCTGAAGACGTACGCATATGATGGATCCTTAATACCAAATACATTACCTACTCAGTAGGTATGTTTTAACCTCAATATCTTGGCTCAGGGGGAGGGGTGGGAAAATGGCCTGTAAATTTCTTTGGGGAAAAAAAAATAACCCTGCAGCTTGCCCGGGCCTTAGATGCTATCCCTCACTCAGTGGGAACACTGGAGACTTTATGTTTCACACAGGAGGAAGAATTAATGCCTCAAATTCTTGCCTGACCTATGATGTCCCCCTTTCCCCTACTCAAGGGGCACCAGCATCTGCCATTTCAGTCCACTTGAAGCCAACTGGTGCATAGGCTACCATCCATTCTGTACCACAGTTGTAAAAATTGCTCATTTTAAAAGGATTCATTTTTATGCATTTTAAATTTCCTACTAAATCCATTGATGTAAAAAAATCACTATATATGTAATATATACATATATATATATATAATTTTTTTGGTTATACTATAGCCATGGTGTGAGACATATTTTAATTTTAATTTTGAATATTTTCCCATAGTTACACATTTCATGTTCTTTCCCTCTCCCCCAAACCCACCTAAACCTATTATAGTTGGACTAGAGTTATCATTTAGTGAGACTTTTTTTTTTGAGGGAGGTGGCAGTATTATTTTCTATGATTTCATCATGGTGGAGAATTCTTGATTAAGCTTGTCTGTAACTTGGAGATGAGTATTGCTTAAGACAATGAGAAATTAAGTGATATAACTGTAGTCATACAACTAAAATCTGTCAGATGCAGGATTTGTATTGATACCAAGGCTAGCTCTCTAATAACCATCCTGATCCTTGGTTTTGAGTAGCATTGGTTACTATCAGAGAATCATAACTCAGCCTTTGTGGTTATGATGATTATTTGGATGACAAAGGATATTGCTGGGTTGTCTTTTATGGGAATAAAAAAATAAGAACTTTAGGAAACCATAAAAATGATATTTTCATTCAGAAGAACATTGTACACAGAGACCAATACACTGTGGTAAAATCAAATGTAATGGACTTCTGTACCAGCAGCAATACAATGACCCAGAACACCTCTGAGGGATTTATGGAAAAGATGCTACCCACATTCAGAGGAAGGACTGCAGGAGAGGAAACATATAAGAAAAACAGCTTCTTGAATGCATGGGTTGAGGCGGACATGATTGGGGATGCAGACCCGAAACTACCACACCAATGCAACTAACAACAATTTGGAAATAGGTTTTGATCAATAACACATGTTAAAACCAGTGGAAATGTGCATCGGTCATGGGTGGGGGAAGGGCGGGGGGTGAAGGGGAAAGTAGGAGCATGACTCATGTAACCATGATAACTTTTCTAAAAAATGAATATTAATAAATGTAAAAAAATTAAAAAAACATAAAAATGATATTTTTAGTATATAACGCAAAAAGCATTAGAAATATATTTTCTATTTGTATTATGAATAAAATTTCTCTTAGGCACAGTTTTAATTTATCAAAGTTTCCCACCACAGGGGTTTATTCAATGGTCCTCTGATTATTACTGTCAGGGAAGATGTCACACAGGTAAACACAGGCTAGCCAAAAGTGTATGTCACTGTCATTGAGAATGTCTATCATAGAAATCAAATCAAAGAAAGGTTCCCAGTGCATGGTGACATCCTCCGGGTGCTCTTGTGTGTAGATGACACTATGCTGACAACAGAGCTTCCTAACGTGAGCCACCATCACTGAGAAGAGTGACTGACAGGAAAAACCAAGTGGATGAAGAGTGACTGATGTCCAGAACAAAATATGTAGAATAGACCATCAAAAGGATGCATGTAACCATGTGCACACACATGTGCTATATAAAAATTATACATGTACACATGTGTACACATATATATTTGCATATGATATATTTCAAAGATGTATATGTGTGTGTGTATATATATATATATATACACATTCACATACACATCAACACACACATTTTTTTTGGAAACACAATAAAATTGTGTAGGTAGATAATGAACTGAGTCCAGAACTAAATAGTATGAGGAGATCAGGCTAGAGTAGATTTGGTCAATCTGTCTTCAATGATACCCTGATTGTTTCTTGGACAACAGTAATCTTGGGTGATAATATTTGGCAACCAATCACAAATAATAATTTTTAAGCAATGAAGGAAATGAAAAATATGGGTTACCCAAAGGGCAAAGGAGAGACAAATAGTAGCTATTTCTAATGCCAAGATACCAAGAAAAGGTGTGATAAAAGATACCATTTAAGAAGTGTATTACCAGGAAAGGATATAGACCTGTCATCTAATGAGAATGGGTGGCTCAATGGATAGAGTGCCCAGTTTGGAGTTAGGAAGACCTAGGTTCAAATCTTACTAGCTGTGTGACCCTGGGTAAGTCATGTAACCCTATTTGCCTCTGTTTCCTCATCTATAAAATAAGCTGGATAATGAAATGGCAAAGCATTCCAGTTTCTTTGCAAAGAAGATCCCAAAAGGGTCATATGTGACTGAAAAGACTAAGTAACAACAAAATCTTTGCATTGCAATGGTGGGCAACTTGGAGAAGAAGCAGACAAAATAATAGCGATAACTAATATTTATATAGAGCTTTATTATCTCACTTCCTCCTCACAACAACCCTGAGAAGTATAGGTGCTATTATAATCCTTATTTTACAGTTGTGGTAATTGAGGGAGACAGAAGTTAAGTGACTTACCCAGGGTCATTACAGCTAGTAAGTGTAAAAGATCAGACTTGAACTCGTGTTCTTCTGATTGTGGATCTAGCTTCCTATCTGCCCAAATCTCCATAAGATGAGTCAATTGGCATGGTTTATGAACTCACTCACTAGAATGACTAAGATCATATCACTAAGATTAGCAATTCATCAAACAATTAAAATTCTTAATATATAGTACACAGTAAATGTACTCGGGCTAAGACTTTGCTTCAGTCTGGAAAAAAGCGGGCAAGGTATTGATAAGAAAGCTACCAAATACATCAATTATGATACTGAATTTTTGATATTTGAAACTTTTGTTGTACAAATTAATTAACTTTGAAGAATGCATTGATTGAATAACAACCTTAAATTTATTCCATGGGATCCATTTTAAATGAAATGTTTTAACTGTGATCTTTCAATGTAATGGAAGAACCAGCGGATAGGCTAGTGAAGAGACTTGGATTCTAATGCTTGCTTGCTATTATTTAGTTAGGGGGATCTGGCATTTGTCATATTTCCTCTATGAGTCTCCATTTTCTCCTTTTAAGTAATATTTCTGACCCAAATTATTTCTAAAGTCTGTCTCTATTTTAAAATCCTTCATATACATCCATATATGAAGGAAAGCTATTTGTAGAAGTTGGACTTAAAGTTAATAAATTCTGTTTTTTCTAATTCATTGTGAGTAAAGCCATTGTGCAAAAGAATGAATTTCTCAAAACATTTTCAGCATACATAAGTCATTAAGTATTGATTGAAAGAATCTTATGACACAGATGACTAAAATGTGAATTCATTTATTTCTGAGTCACAGTTTCAAATCTCACCTATGTTAGAAATCTTCTCAATCATTTTCTTTATTGACTAGCATATTGAATTTATTGACTAGCATTACCATCCAATTATTACCGATTAAACTATGTTTACTTGCTTTTCCATTGAACTACCCAATCTGATTTAATCCAAGATTCAAAGTTTTGCTCATGGTGACCTCATATCTAAAATGAGGATAATGAGAACCTGTCTTACAGGGTAACTTTGAGACTCAAACAGAATAATGTCTATCTACCCCTTTGCAAACTTTAAATGATTATATAAATATCGGTTATAACTAATTATAAATCTAATATTAATAATAGAAGAGATGAACATGAAACTCTTCAACCAACTTAAATTTTTAAGACACATAGATTTTATATGTGATAATACATGTATAACCTCTATCAGATCACCTGCCTTCTTGGGATGGGGGAATGAATGGAAGGAATTAAAAAAAAAAAAAGACAGATTTTTTTAGATACAGATAATGTGGATTTTTTTTTCCTCTTAGAAAAGTGTAATTTAGAGATGGGAGGTCCTAGGTTCAAATCTGGCCTCAGATACTTCCTAGCTGTATGACCCTGGGCAAGTCACTTAACCCCTATTGCTTAGCCCTTACTGTTCTTCTGCCTTAGAACCAATAAAAAGCAATGATTATAAGGTGGAAGGTAAGGGTTTTAAAAAAACACATTTAATAATTATCAATTTATAATAAATAGTATGTATTATATTATTGTTATGCTACATATTATATGTTAAAAATTATAAAAAAAGACACTTAGAATATAGAGGCAAGGCAATCAGGCTGAACAGAAAAAAGAATGGCAGAGTTAGGTAAGAAGAGAGTCAAGAGTGCAATAATTCAGGTTGAGTTGATGACAAAATAGTAATTAATAATATCTATGTATAATTTAGTTAATATTTATGTAGCTAATATATAACACATATATAATAGTTAATATTTATACTTTCTACATACCAAGAACAGTGTTAAGTGCATTAGAATGATTATGTCATTTGATCCTTACAATAACCTTGCAAGATGGGGTTGCTATTATTATCCCCATTTTACAAGTGGAGAAACTGAAGCAAATAGAAGTTAACAAGCTAACTCTGAGGTCATATTTGAACTCGGGTCTCCCCGACTCCAGGTCTAGTGCTTTATCTTTTGTCAGTTATTTTAGATATATTGTGGGAAAGAAGAGAGTCAAAGAAGGGACAAGACTAAGGATAGGATGACTTCTTGGAGTGGATAGAACAATAATAATAAATGAGAGGGGATAAGTAGAACAATTCAACTTCTTTTTTGTCTCTCTTTTCTCTGCAAAGGAGAATAAAGCATCACGGTCTAGTGGAGTTTGGGAACTGGAGTCAGAGAAGTTGGGATACAATTTTTTTACTATGTAATTTCATTGCTACTTTTTCTTTTCTCTGGGGAAAAAAAAATCAAGTTGTTTCTGCCCATTTTCCAAGTCATCTTGTATACCAAGAGTGCAGATTTTAAATGGGGACAGAATCTAGATTTAGACCAGCGAAAAACAATTTTTGAGAATTTGTATTTGTATATGTGACATTGGACATGCCATGTTAATTCTTCCAGGCTTAAGATTTCTCATCTATAAAATGACAGGTTTAAAATTGATGAACTCTAAGATCCCTTCTAGTTCTAAATCTATGAGCCCATAAGATACTGCCATCTGGGTTTGAATTCATAGCAGATTGGAATGAGGTAGATTCCTTGGACTTCTCCATTCAAATGCATTCAAAGTCAACTCACTCTATTTAATAATATAATTTAAAAGTCAAATATCAACTTTTCTCTAGTGGATCATCACCACTAGGACATATGCCATATCTGAAAGAAGTAGATTGTAGAACTGGTGAATTTTGAGCGATTTTCCAAGACTGGCTGGTTTTGTTGAATTGCTATAACTTATCTAGACAACTGTCTCAACTTTCTGCTCAGGGAGAGTCCAGGCAACAAAATACACTCGTCTGCCCTCGAAGACCTTGTAATCCATTCATACTCGACAGGACATTTCCTTTTTAGGCCACAGAGACCTGCCCTGTATGTTCTGAACAGCCTCTAGCTTATTGTGAACCCTCAATAAATATTAATAATCATTCAATCAATCAATCTGCCACCTTTCATAAGCACTAAATTTCTTTCACAGTATAAAAACACAGTTGACATTTCATCAAAATGCAAGACTCTTTTTGAGTAGTCATTTTATCTTTGATCTATCGGAGTGTGTGTATATAAAAATGTGTACGCATACCAATATCCTCTTTAAAGAGAGCCTGTTAATGCCAAAAAGTGTTTATGTTGCCTCTTGACGTTTTTCCTGCCTTTACTTTTTTCACTTTTCATAATCTTCCATTTTCCCCCAAGAAGTAATGCTCTCATTGTCTTTGGAAGCAGTCAATAGGCAGTATGACTGCAGGATTCTGTAGGATTAAGGGTCTATTAAAATGTTATTTCAGTGAAACTCCCAAAGCTTGGCTGTCACTGAAGAGTACCTGGAGATAATTCCACCATCTCCTCTCACTCAGAGGCTCACCTGTGTTTGCAGGTACATAAACATTCTCTATTCAGTTGTTGCACTGGCTTCCCCTCCCCCCCACTCCCCCTCACCTTTTCTTTGAATGGGAAAAAAGGCTACTTTTCCCTTTTCTGCTTCACAAGATTTACAACTTTTAGGAGGCAGAAGAGGACCATAAAGCTAGAAAATGTCTTAGGGGCCATTGAGTCTAGTTCCTCACTTTACAGATGAGGTTAAATGACTAGTCTAGAGTGAAACAAGAGAATAAGTTTTGGAGGGAGAATTTGAGCCCAGATCATCCTGAATTAAAGTCCAGAATCCTATCTACTTTCTCTCTGCCTCTCCAAACCCCATGGGAATATTCATTTTTTTTTTCCCATAAATTTTTGTCAGCCTGATTTTTGGCCCGTAGGTTTGAGGAATACATCTGATTATAAAATCACAGCACTCCAGAGGGGGAATGATACCATTAGCTAGAAAGCAAAGGATAACTCTTCAGAAGATAACAACTCATTCTTTTTGTTTCAAATTAATTTCATTACTAACTTTGGGAAGCCCAAATGAAAATGACTTTTTCTGTGTACAGAGGAACACAAAAAAAATCTCCCATGTAGATGCATATTCCTCTTACATTGTGCCATAAAAAAAAACAACCCAAAACCAAAAAACATTTTTATCTATGTGTCAAACCAAGATTTGAATATCATCAGTGGGATATAAGCTAATGTAAGTCATGTTGAACCCCAACAAAAGAACACACACATTTAAATCGCATAGATTTTTATATGTTAATGGAACTGAATCCCACAATGCCAGAGGTCATTTATGTTACTGACAACCAAGCAAATGAACATTTTCCTGAAACTCCATTTTAAAGAGCAACCATTAAGCACCTACAATAATAGCTAACATTTTTAGGCTTGTAAGTCACTTTATATATCTTACCACATTTTAATCTTTTCCCTTCTGTTTTATAGAGAAAGAAACTAAAGTTGAATTCTGATGAAATTAACTATCCAGTATCACATAGCTTGTAAGTGTTAGTGGTAGAATTTGAAATTAGATCTTCTTGTCTCCAAATCCAGTGTTCTATCCATAATGCCAAGCTACCTTCTATGTGTACATATATTATATATTTATATATATATATTATTTATTATATACAGTAATAAATATAACATATTTATAGATAGATCATATGTATGTAGTTTATGTAAATGTGTAGTTTATATATCATCATATATACATTTATTTATTTATTTGCTTGTTTGTTTATACCAATGATTCCCAAAGTGGGCACCACGGCCCCCTGGTGGGTGCTGAAGCGATCCAGAGGCGCGGTGATGACCATAGGTGCATTTATCTTTCCTATTAATTGCTATTAAAATTTTTAAAAATTAATTTCCAGGGGCGCTAAGTAATATTTTTTCTGGAAAGGGGGCGGTAGGCCAAAAAAGTTTGGAAACCACTGGTTTATACTAAGCTTTGGAGTTACAAAAGCGAAAACAAATAGTCTCTGTCCTCAGGGAGTTTACATGTTACTAGGGGTTTATAACAAACACACAGATAAGAAAACCCAAAGTATATACACATAAATAAAAAATAATTTCATGGTGTTGGTATAGTGGTTGTCTGGGGAAAAGGGTATTGATAATGAGGAGGTGGAAGAGTTGTTAGAAAAGGCCAAACATCAAACCTGGCCTCAGCCACTTTCCAGCTGTGTGACCTTGGGCAAGTCACTTGACCCCCATTGCCCACCCTTACCACTCTTCCACCTATGAGCCAATATACCGAAATTAAGGGTTTAAAAAAAAAAAAAAGAAAAGGCCAAACATAGGATATGGCCCCTGAACTGAATTTTGATAGGAGTTAAGGATTCCAAGAGGTAAAGGAGGAGGTGAGAAGGAAGTGCAATAATCAGTTCACAGACAAGGAGTGGGAGAGAGACTTGCTCTGCAACTTATCTTAAAGAGTTGCTTGGAGCATTGAGAAGTTAAGTGACTTTTGTTCAAGTTCATTCATTATATATTAGAGGGACTTGAACTCAGGTGCTACTCACTCTGAAGTTAGCTCTCTATTTATTATTTCAGGTTTACATGGCTACTTTATCTATATTTATATATATGCATGCCAAACCTTCATATATGTGCATTTATGTGTATGTGTGTATACATACATGTATATGCAAACACATACAGTGTATATATGTATACACACATGTATCCATATCAAAATATACCTTGGCTAAGATATAGGTATGTAAGACCCATATACTATGTTATTCATATATGATATATACACATAGTATATCATATGGCAGTTTGATTTAGCAGGTCCTATTTCCCTAATATATAAAATTCCATTTATATTTTTAGAAACAGAAAGGTCAAATTTCCAAGTGAACTTATTACAAAGGTTTTCAGATGCATTTGTCATAAATTAAAATGACTCTTGTTTGTTACTTAATTTTAAAAATTCATTTTATTTATTTTGAGGTTCTGGTGAATCTTCTAGGGGTCTGCCTGGTTTCTATCGGATAGACTTTGTGGCTTTCACTGTACCTTGTCATTTTCTCAGCATAATAAAATGTCGTTTCGAGCTCTGCTACCTAGATTTATATTGAAAATACTTGCAATACTTTTATATACCGTAAGTTTAATACTTGTATGTGAAAGCAAATTGATTGCAGGCAATTCTGTGCTTGAGTACCCCGGAGTAAAAGGAATTACTGTTGCAACCCTTGGGACCTCCTGTTCTCAGAAAGGGTGTCTGCACATTCAGACACCTACCAGGAGTGGGGAAGAACGAGGGATTGTTTAGTTCTGATCAGAAATTATATAAACACTTTTTAATTCAGGGAAATTATTTTTGAGGGAAAAAAAGAAGCTCAAGAGACACTTATGTTTAATGTTTTTAATTTGGTAAAATGAGCTGCAGGAAAGTGTGTCTACTTTGCAATGCGTATATGAATATCTTTTAAGGATGGATTAAATTCCCAAACCATGCAGTTTGGGGGATTTGGGGGTTTTGAGGTGCTTGGTGGGATTCATGGATAAAACATTGAGCATCTTTTCACCTCTGACAGCCTGATCTCTAATGAAACAGATCCAGTTCACCTTGAATGACAGAGCAAACTGAAACTATTACCCACACACTAGATTGATTCTCATTTACAGAGTAAAGATTAGTATTCTTGGCCAAGGCTTGGGATCAAGATTGTGAGCTCTTATGTATGTATGCTTATAATTACGTATGCCATTATAAATACTTCTTTCCTAGACCTTCAAGCTCAATTTAATTTTATACAAATCTATTAAATATCTGTCATGTATATTCCAACTGTACTAAGTTCTGGATGTCCAAAGAGTATAATGGAAAAGAGCCCTTGTGCTCAATAAGCTTACAATCTACCGAGGGATATGAAACATAAACAGATAAAGAAATAGAGGATAATTCAATAAGGGAGACTTTCCTAATGCTTCTTATAGGAAATGACAACTGAACTGTGTCTCAGGACAAGCTGACAAATCAAAAGGAGCAGAGGTAAGGAAGAAGTACTTTCTAGGAATCAAAGGATAGCCTTTGCCAAGGCAGAGAGACAGGAGTAGGAATGGCCAGGTAGCAAATGCCAAATAAGCTGTTCTGAATGCTGTGAAGTGAGGAGAGCAGTGTGAATGCAGCCTGGAATTGTAGGTTAGAGCTAGAATGTGATGGGCTTCGAACAATGACCAGACAAGTTTTTATTTCATCCTAGAAGCAACAGGACCTCCAGAAGATGTTGAATTATTTAGAAAAACAGAAAATTTTCTGTTTTCACTGCGAAAAAAAACCAAACAGAAATGAATACCTTGGAATTACAAAAGTAAACTGGCTATATACCTCCCACCCCATAGGTCAATGCCCCTGGTGGGAATTCTGCATGTATACTGGCAGAGGTTGGCAAACCAAGCAGAGTTGTTTGGGTTCAATGACAATAAGTAACATATCCCCCCCTATCATTTACACCTCAACTGTTTCAAAATGTTTGCATTTTTAAGTGGCAATCATAAAATTCCATTCTGTAACTTACATTTGCCATGAAGCATAGATTCAGACATATGAAGGAAAATGAACCAAATGGAGGTATTGACAATCCAGTGGAAAGAAAATGAGTTAATTTTGTTTCTTTGCTTGAGTCTGACTTTGTATAAGTTGCTTATGCTTTCCATGCTTGTCCTTCTTGTTTATGAAATGAGGGTGATCTTTGCTTCTTATTTTCTGTAGGGTAGTCACAGCAAGTGCTTGGCAAGCATACCAAAACCTAGATTGTTGAAATCATCAGATAAAAGTTTTGTACTGTGTAAATATGGCCCGAAGTGTGGAATTGTATCCCCTACCTTTTGTAAATGAGGAAGTTAAGTCTGGAAAAGAGGATGTGTTACCCAAGATCACAAAGCTAGCTCACAACTGAGTTAAATTAGGACCAAGGTCCTCCTGACATCTGCCTCACAGAAATTCTTCTTTTCTTCCAAGACATAGTTGAAACATATCTGCGTGAAGGCATTCTTGATCCTTTCAGTTACAGGACTTTCTCTTTCAAACTGCCTTCCATTCAACTCTTTGTATCAATTCTTTTTATATTTATTCTGTCTAAATGTATATATGCACTTGGATCTTGAATGTAAAGTCTTTGTGAGTAGAGATTGCTTCATTTATTATATTTGTATCCCTAGCACACAGCTCGGTGCCTGGCATATAGTAGATGCTTAATAAATGTTTATTGAATGATTGATTGATGAAACTCTTGACTTCTGGTATAGCATGCCTTCAATTCTCCATTGATTGTTCCATCTATAGCAATCTTTCTCTCCTCTGAATTCCTAGAGGTTTTATAATCTTAATTTAGCACTGGTCATATCTTAAACTTCCTGAGGACAAGAATATAATCTTGTGCTCCCTGGTATCTGCCACAATGACTTGCTTAGAGTAAGCAGTCAACAAATCTGTTCACCTATTGGAATTTAGAAAACCTTTTGTTTGCTTGTTTCTATAAGTATACATTTCTGTTTCCCAAAACTCTTAGTTATTATTTCAGGGATCCAATCCCATGGCTTCTTAGTTTGACACCATTATGAGCTTGATGGTCTCTTTGCTGTGTATAATCCATTTATCCATGAATCTGAGATGCTCCTTCTGTAGTTTCTGGTGGCAATATTCATGATTTATCAGTTTCTTAATTAGTATATCACTTAAGAATGGTCTGTTAAAGTTATGGAATTAAATGACAACTTTTAGCTCACTTTCACCTATGAATCCTCCATAAGAAAGATTTTAACCATCACAAGTTTAATCACCACCAACAAACAATTAACAACAAAAAAAATTAAGCCTAAGGCACTATGTTAAAGAACACTATGCTAGTTGTTGGTAATTATAGATTTAAAAAATGGCTTAGACTCTACCCTTGAGAAACCCACATTTTATTAAAAGGCTGGGCTGAATTAAAAAAAAAAGTATTATGATGTTACTTTTCTTCTCATATTTTACTCATGAATCCTTAACGTGAGTGCTTTGCGTAAATGAGGCTTGTCCATGTACTATTTCCTAGGCATACAATGTGATGCTCTTTCTTTACCCTTTTAGTCAAATTCTTCCCAAGAACTATTTTCTCTGCTTTCTTTATTTCTTTCCACTTATCTATATCAGGCCTTTCCAGATTCCTCTTAGCCACAAGTCCCTCTCCACTCAAATTTAATTGCATTCGTTTTGTATATATAGTATATATATATATATATATATATTTGTTGAATATGTTCAATTCTTTGTGACTCCATTTTCTTGGCAAAGATGCTGGAGTGGTTTACCATTTCCTTCTCCAACTTATTTTTCAGATGAAGAAGCTGAGGCAAACAGGGTGAAGTGACTTGCCCAGGGTCACATAATAAGTTTCTAAAGCCGGATTTGAATTCATAAATATGTCTTCCTGATTCCAAGTTTAGTGCTCTATCTACTTGACCACTTACCTGCTATATGTATTTATACATGTTAAATTCAAAAGAATTTAGCTCCTTGAGGGAAAGAATTATTTCAATCTTCGTCTTTGTATTATCAGTGCTTCCCTTAGTACCCAGCAAATAAAAAATACTTAGTAAAAACTTGTTGACTGACCCTAGAATCTGACTGAGTCCTCCTTCCTCAATAAATCTTCCACTGACTACTCTATTCCACTGTAATCTTTCTCTCCTCTGAATTCCTTTAGGTTTTATAGTCTACATTTAGCACTGCTCATATTTTAAACTTCCTGAGGGGAAGAACATGATCTTATGCTTCTTTGTGTATCAGCCACATTGACTTGCTCATAGTAGGCACTCAATAAATCTGTTCACCTGTTGAAATTCAGAAAACTTTTTGTTTGCTTGTTTCTATGAGAGTCTCACATTTCTATCCTATCATGTATACCAGCATACCAATTCCATGGAATTGCCAGAGCCAAAAAGCAAATTCTTCAGAGAAAACAAGCTACATGGTTATAACAAAAAATGGTTATAGTTTTTAAAAATATATTTACATACACATATGCAAATACAACCAGACCCCCACCCGAAGTCTCAGGGCAATTCTATGTTATTAAAACTTACATTGCTGGTGGAGTTGTGAACTGATCCAACCATTCTGGAGGGCAATTTGGAACTATGCCCAAAGGGCTATAAAAGAATGCCTGCCCTTTGATCCAGCCATACCATTGCTGGGATTGTACCCCAAAGAGATCATAGATAAACAGACTTGCACAAAAATATTTATAGCAGCGCTCTTTGTGGTGGCAAAAAACTAGAAAGCAAGGGGATGCCCTTCGATTGGGGAATGGTTGAACAAATTGGGGTATATGCTGCTGATGGAATACTATTGTGCTCAAAGGAATAATAAACTGGAGGAATTCCATGTGAACTGGAAAGACCTCCAGGAACTGATGCAGAGTGAAAGGAGCAGAGCCAGAAGAACATTGTACACAGAGACATATATTATGGTAAAATAGAATGAAATGGACATCTGTACTAGCAGCAATGCAATGACCCAAGACAATTCGGAGGGATTTATGGAAAGGAACACTATCCACACTCAGAGGAAGAACTGCAGGAGTAGAAACACAGAAGAAAAACAACTGTGTGGACACTTGGGTTGATGAGGACATGATTGGGGATGTAGACCTAAAAAGACCACACCCATGTAACTATCAATAATGTGTAAATAAGTCTTGACTGACCACACCAGTGGAAATCCGAATTAGCTACGG
>NC_058131.1:121391735-121474724 GCF_016433145.1 Gracilinanus agilis | reverse complement strand
GAGTTGGGGGGTGGGGGGTGAAGGGGGTGAAGGGTAAAGTAAAAACATGACTTATGTAACCAGGGAAATTTTTTCTAAAAATAAAAAATTATTTAAAAAAAAGCAAAAAAACTTAAAAGCTGCCCAAAGACTTTTGAGATAACCTTTAGTATTTGTGAGGGGGAACCCTCGCTTTCTTCTCTTCAGTTCAGGGCATTACAGGTTAATTTTAGAATCTATATTATTTATTTCAAAGATCAAATCATATATGGGACATATCTATGACATCTCGTGTTCTGTTTAGAAACGTTACTGAACTCGGACCTCCGCTCTCTCAGGCCAACACTAACGTGCAAGTCCAACACCTTCTAACCATTCGCCTGGTGGACCAATGCAACTTTTTTGGTCTGTTCTTCCCAGGGATGCATTCTATAAATTGCAGCTGTTAGGGTCAGGACCAACCCTGAGATGAATCATTATGCCCCAGTTAGCTTCAGAATCGCTTTGACTCCCCATTACATCTTGGGGAGATTATAAGATGTTGCTTTTAACTTCAAAAAGGATTAGGGCTAGCTCCCACTTACTTCCAAGACCTGCATTTACTTTGTGTCTTTGGGTATTATCAGGTCACTAAGATGGCAGGTGTTTCCCTACAAGCTTTGCCTTTCAAGAATTAAGTCATGTCGAAGCTTTCTGACAGGAGGCTGAATAATGTGTATCCAGTATCCAGCGTACGTAGTAGAAAGACGACGATGTATTCTACGGCAATTATAAATATTTATGTTACACATTTATAAGACTGTTATAATAAATGTAATAGATGAGCACATACTTTCCGTTTTCAGCATCTCTTTAGAAGTGATTATTCTACCACAAAATTAAAGATTATCCCATGAATCCCGAAAGTGGTTAATGAAAGCTCTGTCATCGTGGTACCTCCCATCCGTATTTTCTGAAACGTCCCTCAACCCTGCTTGCATTGTTCCTTTTTGTCATTCAGCGTGTATCCAGCATGAAGTGAAGGTTGCTCGAGAGAAGCTTTGCTAGCGTTAGATTGTGAGCATGAACCTGGAACATTAACAAAGATGACATTTTCCAACCGAAGCCTGCAACACAAATTCGGCTAACGGAAACGAACAACCACAGGAGAGAAAAAAAAAGACCAACTCTATTACTTCCCTCTGAATAAGTCTCATGTACGTTCTTCCTGAGCACAAAGAGAATAAAGTTTAATGTAATCTGAGGCAGCATAGTAAAGTGGAAAGTGTTGGACTTGGACTAAGGGAGATTTAGGGTTGGATCTTGAGTTGGTCATTGACTGGCTGGGTGACTGTGGATACATGCCACTCGTCTAAATTGATCTTCAGTTTTTTGCATCTAGATAAATAGATAAATACATCTAAATAAATAGATAAATAAATCTAAATAAATAAGTCATTATTATGCCATTGAACTCATAGAGTTGTTATCAGGAAAGAGCTTTGAAAATTTTAAAGCTAAATAAGGTAGATTATCATTTACAACAACAAAAAGAGGGAGCAGCTAAATGGCCTCAGTGGTTTGAGAGCCACTGAGCCCATAGAAATGGGAGGTCCTGGGTTCATATTTGATCTCAAACGCTTCCTAGCTGTGTGACCTAGAGAAAGTCAGTTGCCTAGCCTTTACCATCCTTCTACCTTGGAACCAACACACGGTATTGATTCAAAGACAGAAGGTAAGTGCTTAAAAAAAAATAGCATAAAATAAAACCGGATAGAGCAGAAGAAAGAATTCTAGATCTGCCAATTAATCAGCTGACAAGCATCAAGATTCTACTTTGTGCCAGATAGTGGGCAAAATGCTGGGGATGTAAAGAGAAATTTGCAGATAGGGGATTTAGAGTCAAATACTAGCTCTGCCCTGTATTCTTGGTGTGACCTTGGGCAAGTCATTTTACCTACTGAACCTTAGTCGTTAAGAATAACAGAGTCAAAAGGTTAAGGTGAAGTGGAATTGTTCTTTGGCTATGGGAGGTGGGTGAGAGGAGGGGAGGGAAAGAACATGAATCATGTAACCATGGAAAAATATTCTAAATTAATTAAATAAATAAATGAACTTAATTTAAAAAAAAGATTAAGGTGACACGAAGAGCCAAAGCAATGTCCAAAAACCATAACATTATTCAAACAATTATTATAGAAGTTTGAGGAGTGAAAAAAAAATCAGAGATGAGAGAAAACTATCTTCTTGAAGGGGAATGTGGAAAATTTTTTGTCATCTCAAGAAATCTCAAGAAGTCCAACACAATTTAAGAGCCACTTGTTGCAGGCTGGAAATAAAAGGCGTGTACATTTAATACAATCCAGCACAATAGTTATGTCTGAGGAGCTGAATGAAATAATAGCTTCTCTGCAAAACTGGAAAGGAGTGGAACCAGATAAGCACTACAAGTATTGACTCAAATGTATCACAGTGACACATGAATGTCTAGCAAAGCACTTTATTAGCTTCTCTTCAGATACAAGCCTGATCCTACCTCTCTTAATAGAAGGGATCATATAATTTGTTACCAAAGAACACCAGTGACCCTTCCAAATATAAGCCAATTATATAGCCATATACATGTATACATACATAGGTACCTATGTTTGCATATATTTATATATTCATATGCACTATAAATAAAGGAGCCTTTGCTTGTATACTTGTATCACTAAAAATAATCTGTAAATATTTAGAAGAAATAAATTGGTTGAGGAGAAAAAAGGGAATATCAAAGAGTCTCAGAATTGTGAAGAGGAAAATATAATTAGTTCAATGATTATTAAACAAGTTGCCCACGGGTAGTATAATAATTATACTGTCTCTTTATTGATTATAACTAAGCCTATGGCTCAGTTCCACACTCATGGCTTACTCATGTACTGGAATTATATTAAATAAGGCCAAATATATAATGAGAATACTAAAGTTGTTGATGATTATGTGGAAAATTGTTTTTTATTAAAAATGTACCATCAGGAGAATCTTAAGAGACATTTTCACAAAATGTGATATTTTTTAAGATTGTTTAATTCTGTTATTATTCTTCCTAACCTTAAATTCATTAGCATTTTCTCTAAATAAAACTAATTATGAATTCTAAATTAAAGAGACAAAGAATCCAAAATGTCTTATTAGTTACTTCATGGATGTGAATTACAAGAAGCTATATGATTGCACTGAAAAACACATTAAATGGCTTCTTTATCACATAAAATCTTTCTCCAGTGACATTAAAGTATCATTTGCTCTCAATAATTGTTAAATTCTTTATATACACTAAAGGAAGACACAAACTGAAGATTTGAGATTGAATGTGAAGGGCTCACTAAAATAATGGATTAAGGTAATACTTACAAAACCCCTGATCTCCTCCAGCAAGACACATTTAGTAAAGATGTCAAAAGTAAATTTGGCTGAATATGTTAAGATCCACTGGAATCCTGAAATTGGGGCTGAATGGGAGGAATACACTTAAAACTATCAACACCTTTGGAGTACCTGTTTTAATATTTACTTTTTGTACTATAAATTGTAGTAGGTTTGGAAAATTATCCTATCCCCAAATTTTTACAATATTATTAAAACAAGGTTGTATTTTCTTCCCTTTTATCTCATATCATTCAGAATGCTTCCTCTACTATCTTCTCCTTCACTCTGGTTGTTGCCAAGACCAATCCCTTTACATTTATCCTCAACCTTATCTATCCCTTTTTATTTTCTTCAACAGATTGACTCTATTTTCATCCCAACTCTCATATCTTCAATAACTTCCTACTTAGTGGCTCTTTCTTTGCTGCTTTACAAACATGTTCCTTCATCCTTAAAAAACCTTCACTTGATTAGACCATTATCACTAGCTATCATCCTACCTTTCGCCTTTCTTTTTTGACTAAACTCCATTCTAAATATGTCTACAGACTAATATGTTGTTGGTGGAATTGTGAACTGATTCAACATTCTAGAGGGCAATTTAGAAATATGCCCAAAAGGCTGTAAAACTGTGCATACCCTTTGATCCTGTAATACCAATACTGAGTCTATATCCCAAATAGATAATAAAAAAGGAGAAAGGACTTACTTGTACAAAAAATATTTATATCTGCTCTTTTTGTAGTGGCAAAGAATTGGAAATTGAGGGGATGTTCATCAATTGAGGAATAACTGAACAAATTGTGGTACATATTGGTGTTAGAATACTATTGTTCTATAAGCAATGATCAGAAAAATGATTTCAAAAAAGCCAGAAAGATTTGCAGGAATTGGTGCAGAGCAAAATAAGCAAAAGTGGAAAAACAACATACACAGTAACAGCAATACTATATGATGATTATCTGTGAAAACTTGGCTACTTTCAGCAATGCGATGATCTGGGACAATCCTGAAAGACTTATGACGGAGAATGCTCCACCTCCAGAGAAAGAACTGTTGGAGTCGTCTTTTACTTCAGCGTATTTATGGTTTTATTTTGGGTTTTGTTTATGTATGAGTGTGCTCTTATCACAATGACCAATATGGAATTATGTTTTGCATGATAATAAAAATAAAATTAAAAATTAAAAAATGGGAATTAGGTATACAATACGTGCCTCCACTTCTTCTCTGTCTTCTTTTTTTTAAAGCCCTTATGTTCCATCCTAGAATCAATACTATATATTGCTTCCAAGGCAGAAAAGTGGTAAGGGCTAGGCAATGGGGGTTAAGTGACTTGTCCAGCGTCACACAGCTAGGAAGTGACTAGGGTCAAATTTGAACCTAGGATCTCCCATCTCTATGTTTGTTTCTTTATCCATTGAACTACTTAGCTTCTCCATCAATCTTCTGGATTGTTTGCATATATGGCTTCTAATTTCTTCATACAATTTAAATTGCTTTTTCCATAGTGATCAATGACCTCTTAATTGTCAAATATAATGCCCCTTTCTCTATCCTCATAATTTTTTACTTATTTGGATTTACACTATTGATCATCCTCTCCCTATGAATACTCTCTCATTTCTTTAGATTTTCATGACTCTACTCATTTTTGGTTCTTCTCCTATCAGTGTAATCTTTTTCAGTTGCCTTTGTTGATTTTTCATCCAGTTTATGTCCATTAAATGAGGTTGTTTCCCAAGATTCTGCTCTGGGCCCTATTCCCTTTTTCTTTTACACTATCTTTATTATCTAACATCAGTTCTCATAGATTCAATTGTCATCTCTATGCAGATGATTCCCAGATCTATATACCCAGTCATAATATCTCTTTTGAGCTGCCCTTGGATATCTCAAACTCAGCATGTTCAAAACAGAGCTCATCTTTCTCCCTCAGATCTCCTTAACTTCCGACTTTTCTATTACCATCCTGCCAGTTATGATTGTAACCTTGGTATCATCTTTGATCTTTTGCTTGCTCAACTCATATATACAATCCATTGAGAAATCTTGGCATCTTTACCTTCAAAATAAGCCTACTCTAGGCCCTTATCATTTTTCATTTGGGGCTATTGCAAAAATCTTTTAATTGTTCTCCTTACCTCACTTTAAATCTCTTTCTATTTCAATCCATCCTCCACTTAGCTGCCAAATAACTTTCCTAAAGTGTAGTTTGGGTCATAACATTGTACAAACCGCTATTCCTTAAAAACTCTAGGGTCTCCCTATTACCTTTAAGATCAAACACCAACTCTTCTAATTATATTTAAAGCTCTTAATAACTTCTGATTTTTTCAGTCTTCTTGACCTTTACTTTCTTCCATATACTTTATAGTTGAACTATAATAATTTATTTGTTATTCCTCATACATGACACTCCAATTCCCATCTCCATTCCTTTGAACTCTTTCCTAGAATGCTCTCCTTCCTTAACTTTCTTTCTCTTGATTTTTCAGGCTTTCTTCAAGACTCAGCTCGTATCTCACCTTCTATATGAGATCTTTCCCTAGAAATTTGTGTCTTCCTTTTTGAGATTATCTTGTCTCCAATTTGCACATATCTTGTTTGTTTCTAGCACAGTGTCTCGTATACAGTATGTGCTTAATAAAGGTTAATTGCCTGGCTGACTGAATTCACAGAGCAATAGTAAATTTTGATATAATGAGTGCATTATGAGTTGGGTGACAGATGGACACCAAAGGTGGATGAACAACCCTGAAAAGGGCTTGGCAAGCCCTCGTATCAGAAGTGCTAGTCCTCCCTAAACACCTCATATATCTCTGAGGAAATGAGAGAAACTGTACAAAACACAACTATAGCCTGTGAAAATTTATAGCCTACTGAAAACCTAGCAAGAGACAGCCTCATGACTAGAATTATACATAAGAAGCTTGCTATCCTTTATTGACTCATAGACAACACATTCCTACTACTAAAATACAGACCTGAAAATATTCTTGAGAACTCAACTAATAAGTTGTATCAGAATCAGCTATCTTATATCATACTGTTGCCAACAATCATCTGTACATAATATCGATCCACAAAAATTTACTGACAATATTTTAATAGTTATTATCCTGACAAAATAAGTTACATGGAAGGAAAATTTTCAATGTCCCAAGATACTTAACAGAGAAATCAAAATCATGGAAAAGGAGGAGGTAAGTATCACTTTATCTGTTCCTTGTTCTACCTACTGACTTAGGATTCTACTGGGAAACCCATAGAAGATGAACTTATTTCCTAATAGAATTATCTCATCAGTGCCCTCAATAGAAGGTGGAGAGTAACTGAATGAAGTTAGTGGCTCCTGGCTACTTTCCATAGTTTAGCTTAGATACTGGAACAAAATGAGAGAGTTGTAGGTCATTTAGCAGTTAACAAAATGAGATTAATTTCACCATATCAGGAGAAATATTCACTGAATCTAGATTAGTTGATTCATGGAACTGATTTGCCTGAGAAACTCAATGTAATCCACTAGGCAAACATCAGAGTACCCCTGAAGTTCCTTGAGGCTCTTTTGTACTCAGGTAACAAAGTGAGGTTAAGTCTGATGCTTTAATCTTCTTAACCATCCAAGTTTTAAAGAAGTTCTCAATATCTTTTAAGGAAAAACTAGCCTAAGGAGAAGAGTGAAGATATTGTTCCCACCACATTGGTGATGCCCACATTCTAAAAACTTAAGGATCTTATTATTCAAAAGGTAATTAAAAAATAGATCAGGTAGGTCTACTTATATGCATGTTTTCTCATTGCTACAAAATAGAAAAATTTTTTGTATGCTTCAAGGACATGATAAAGGAAAGATCAAGAGATCAGATGATTTTTTTTTCAAATGATATTCTTCAGAAAACTACGTATTTATAGTTACAAAATTAAAGAGCGAGTTGTGTATTTTTTCCCAGAGTTTTCATTTTTATACCAGCATACTACTACTTTTAAATATGGATATTTTTGTTGCTTAGTCATTTCATTTATATCTGACTGTTTGTGGCCACATTTGGAGTTTTTTTTTGGCAAAGATAACTGGAGTGGTTTGCCATTTCCTTCTCCAATTCATTTTATAGATAAGGAAACTGAGGCAATTAAGTTAAGTGACTTGCTCAGGATCACAGAATAGTAAGTGTCTGAGGCCAGATTTGAATTCAAGAAGTTGAATCTTCTTGATTCAAGACCTGGCATTCTATCTACTACACTACCTAGGTGCCCTAAATATTTATATCCACACATATATACATACATAAACATAAACAGAAATTGTATATGCATACAGGTTTTGATAGATAGATACATAAATAGAGATAGTGAAATAGTTCTCAACTTGAATGTAATTTTGGATTATGTGCTTGTTTGGTCTTTGCATATCATTATTGTGCACCTTAGAACAAATAACCAAGAACTGAATCTGGATAAAAGGTTGAGAACCACTGAAATTGAGTTACTATCCTCTCAAATTGGATCTACATTTCTGGCCATCCAAAGGGCAGTGTAATTATTTGAATGAGTTGTAAAGAAAAAAAATCAAAGAGCTATTAGCCCTTCTGTGCCCAGTTCTCATTGCTAAGCTGTATTGGGACATGAGAATTTTGCCTGGTATAGATGAACAAAGTATTCATTGGCACTTAGTCATAGTGATATCACACAGAATGACTATTATTTGTATATTATTTACCAAGGGACAATATTATTTTCCACAGTTTTAGTCCTAGAGCTTAGCATAGTCCCTTATGCATAGTAGTTATTCAATAAATGTCTGTTTATTTGAATAGAATTGAATTGGAATATGAGATAGGGATAGCTGAAAGAACACTAGAACTTCATCAAGTTGAAACAATTTCAGCTTTGTCTTTAATTTTCTCTGTAATATTTAGTTTCTCTATCTCATTTCCTCCATTTCTTGAAAGGGCAGGGAAGTAGTTTAGTATAGTGCCTCAGTTTGCTTGTCTGGTCTTTTTGGAAGTGACACACTTTGTGACCCCATTTGGGGTTTCTTGGCAAAAATACTAAAGTGTTTTGTCATTTCCATCTCTTGCTCATTTGACAGATGAGGAAACTGAGGCAAACAGAATCAAGTGACTTGCCCAGGGTCACGTGGCTAGTGTCTGAGGCCAGATATGAACTCAGGAAAATTCCAGGCCTGACACCCTATCCACTATGCCACCTAGCTGCTTTATTGGGCCCTTTTCTAGACAAAATTTATAAATCTGTATAATGCACTTTGGAAACTAAGAAATCTATTATCAGTAGTATCTGATATATTTAGAAGCCTAACATAGATCTACTAAGATAATATATATGATCATCTTTAAAATCAGTGAAAGTCTTATTCAAAAATCAGATTTGACCTTTAAGCATAGATATTTCCTGAATATATATGAGGATTTCTCTTGTGTGTGGTTCTTACATTGTCCATTGGATTACAAAACTCTCAAGGCCAGAAAATGTTTCTTTTGATCTTTTTTCCCTCTCTGCCCCCTTCTCTGTATGTGTCTCTGTGTCTGTCTCTATCTCTGTTTAAGTCTCGAACTGACTCTGTCTTCTCTCTTTATCTTTGTATTTCTCTGTCTCTATTTCTGTCTGGGTATCTCTTAGTCTCTGTCTCTATCTCTGTGAGTGTCTGTCTCTCTATCTCTCTGCCTAGAGCAACACTCTCAAGTTAAACTATCTTCCCCATGTGTTGGATGACTAGGTAGAGAAAATTGAAACCCTCATGTCTCTGGGATGGGAGTTCTGTCCAACAACTGCCCAAATCTAAATGTGACTCATAGTGGCTTGGTGATGTTCCCATATGGACTTCAGAGCACATATAGCCGTAACTATTTCCAGTATGCTAACCATAGGGTGAAGGAGTAATCTTTTATTGGCTACTGAGCTAGAACCAAGGGTATATTCAATAGGGTAGTCAAGGCTCTTTCTCTCTCACTCCTGACTGGCTTGCGGGAAGGATATATGCCTTAAGACTTTGGGTAGGGTCTTGGGCTCTCCCCATTCGGGCCAATATGTCGCCCACGAATATGGGTCTCTCTTCTTTTGTTTTTCTCTTTCCTGCTCTTAGGTGAAGAAGTAGACTGTAACTCTAGGCTATTACTAGACTGTAACTCGGGGAGTTTCTAAAGGGGAGGAGAGCCAACTCTTACCCTTAAAAAAGTCCCCAAACTAGAACATATGTTAGATTTTGTAGGTAGCTGAGCCCATTGAGGACTGATTCTCAGGGAGATGCTTAACTTAACATAGTAGTAGGTTAAAGGAAGCCAAGAGTCAGCCATCCTGACTCATTCATTGGCTATGCTATGCTCAGAAATAATACTTTGCACCAAATCCTTTAAATTTGAACCCACTCCTCAGGGACAAAAGTGACATGGCAGAATTGTGCCCATAGGTTTGGGGAAAATACTTTGCACTTCTTTCTGTGTCTCTTAAGAGATAAACCTTTGTAAAAATTAATTGTTGTCAGCTGGTTAAAAGATAATGGTGTGTGTTATGTCTTGGAAGATATCAACAATATAAAGGCGATATCAGCTGTAGCTAGCTGCTCCAGAATGGGGGCTTAAGTCGGCCAAAAGCATAGGAGGAAATCTCACTTCCCCGTAGAGGTACCTTATAATTCTGAGGGGGAACGATGAGTGCAAGAGAGCCTTCTGGGGGCTCCTACTCATTGCTCTGAGTGGGAAGAGTTGGGAATAAGGATCCTCTGTGCATAGATGGGTTATTTCTTGTGATAATGGACTGAGAACTCTGCCTCTAATCTAATTAATTCAAATCCAAGCAAGATAAACCAAAGACCAATTTCCTGTAAAGGGGGAGTCGTTTCTATGTTCCTATTGTTGCCTCCCTGCAAGCCTCTATTTCTGGTAAAGGTGAGGTTTGGAAGTGACAATTTCATATAAGGGGGAAAAAAAATTAAATGTTAAAGAAATGAAACAACATTTAAAAGGGTTTCTGGACATCTACCAGTTTTGGCAATGTAACACATTAATCAATTAAGTGAAAATGAACCCTTTGTATTAAGTTTCCTTTCAAATTGGGTTGCCTGGTAGGGAAAAGAGAGGGTGGCAAAGGGAATTAAGCAAAGCATGTTAAGATTTTGCTGAACATGAAGCTGTCTGATAGGTCTTTTGAAACATTGTACTAAACAGAAACCCTGCCAGGTTCTCCCATCCCTACTTAGTAAATTCTTGGTTTGTTATTCCCAAATGCCATTTATGGTATTTACAATTGGGGTGGACGTGCTTAAAAGCAGCTCTTAAAATTAAAAAAAAAAAAAAAAAAAAAAAAAGCAAATTTATATCTCAGTTTAAGAGCTGTCCTAGTAAATTACAGATTGGTTGTGCACAGTCATAGCCAGGTAAAACAGGCTAATTGGGTAGAACAGTTATCGACTTGATTCTCCTTCATCATCTTGAAGAGCAGAGTCAAATGGGGGATGGGAAAGGAAGGAGGAGAAATACAGGGAATGAGGAAACCTTCAACTCCAGGTGAGGCAACATGGATATTCTAATGCAAGGCTTTTTTCCTTGCCTCTTTTATCTCACATACTCTCTTTCCTCACCTTTGCCTCTTAGAATCATTAGTTCTTTTCCAGGTCTAGGGCAGGGACCACCATCCACAGGAGACCTTTCCTGTTTCCACCAGGTTGTTAGTGTTCCTTTATTCCAAAATTACCTCACATTTATTTTATATATTCCATAGTTACTTATCTATGATTTATGTAACAAATCTCACCCCAAATAGGCTTATTCTGGGTACTATGGAGGGGAAATGAATGTTTATTAGCATCAAACATTTATTGAGGAGAGATATTTCCCATGGAAGAGTTTAAAGTATGTTACGATTGTACAATTCATTCCTTGAGCTAAATCGAGAATCTAAAGCCATTTTGGAGACAATGAAACATAAAACTGAGAGTATGCTAATCTCAGAGATTCAGTTTTGCTCCACTCATTTTTTACCTCCTGAGAGTATGTGGTCTAGTGGGTAGAAAACTGGTGTTGGAATTAGGAAAATTTGGGGTCAAATCCTGCCTCTGCCACTTCTTAGCTGTGGACTCTGGGAAAGTCACTTAAACTCTGTCTTCCAGTTTTTTCAAATGTGAAATGGGGATAATAATAGCACCTACCTCTCAGAGTTGTTTTGAGGAAAAAATTAGATAAAGTTGTAGAACACTTAGCACAATGCCTAGCACACGGAAGGAACTTAAGAAATGTGTTATCTCCACTTGAGGGAATTTAACTTAGCAGCTGTACCACTTTGAGACTTCTCTGACTGACTTTCCTAATCATCTCTTCCCCCTTTCAGAAGAAAAAATTTTCAGAAGAAAAAACAGAAATGTGCAGCATTTTTCTAGGTTAAATAACGATTTATACTTAAAATATCTAATGAGTATTTTTTACTGAAATGCTATCTACTATAGATTTTGATGACTTTTAAAAATCTATTATTAAAAGAATCAGTGAAGAGTCTACATGGTGATAGCAAGCTCCCCTTAGAATCCAAATGATACGAGTTCAAGTCCTGTCTCAAGTTTTGCTTTCCACATATATCAAGTGTGACCATACATTGTATGGGACTAGGCTTGAAGTCAGGAAGACTAGTTCAAATCTGACCTCAGACACTTACTAGATGTGCGATCTTGGGCAAGTCATTTAATCTCTGCCTACCTCAGTTGCCTCAACTATAAAATGAGGGTAATAATAGTATCTACTTCACAGGGTTGTAACAAAGTTACAGATAAGTTCCTGATGCATCATGGGAGAAAATATTTCCATTTTAGTGTTTTCTTATAGGACCAAAGTCAAAGGTCTGGAAAAAATAGAAGAATCATCTAGTCTAGGGGTCCTTAGTCTTTCGTGAAAACTCTTTGAAAGGTAAAATCTTGCAGTTTTAAAATAAGATTTTTATATCAAGTAATCTAAAGCTAATTATATATGTACTTATACATATACATGAATTCATTTCAAATTCAGAACTTGACAATATTAAAAACAACATACTTAATAAAAATATTGTCAAACATATCCTAACTGGTAACAATATTGGATATAAAAGTTCACCTTGTTAGTTGCTTCAGTGATTTTCTTTTTTCCTCTTTATTTGTAGCAGCCAGCATTTGGGAGAATCATTTCTATTCTTCAAGCTTTCATTTTTTATAAATAGTTTTATTTTATTTCCTTTTTATTTTTACCTCTCATTTAATATTATGTTTTAACACTATATTTGAAATGTTTTTTGAAAAGTTGGAATCATAACATCTGCATATCAGAAACATTAGAAGTAAATCAAAATTGGAAAATATCAGGTTCATCAATCAAGCTTCAAGCATTTATTAAATATCTACTGTATGCCAGGTACTGAATGAGACATGGGATAAAATGGGAGAACTTTTGCATATATAAGACTGTATAAAATAAATGTGACATGTAGGCAAGTTAATTTGCTACTAGTAGCTGGGGAGATCAGAAAAGGTCTTCTGAGCTGTGTTTGGCAAGAAACAAGATTATTTGTGCTTCTTCCATTTATAGAATTTGGTACTTGATGTGGATGTGTAGGTCTTGTTTTCATTATGAGAGAGTCATAGTTATTTTCACTTTTGTTTTATATTCAAACTTTCCAATTTTACCCAATTATCCATAGTGGAATGGTACAAAAATATTTATAGGAAAAAATCTCTAAGACTAAAATGGACTCACATTCTTGTATTTCACTGTGATTCAAAACTGACGGTCAACTGATTATGCAAAATATCATTGGACAAACAAAAACATAGAATTAAGACCATTAAAAAATCAACATTTCAGCCACTTGATCAATTTAGATGATTCCTTGCTAAAGAAGCTATTTTCTTATGATGGGCTTAGATAATAAGGCACACAAATATTGCAAAGGGCTTAGAAAAGTAGATAGACTTTGTAAAACTGTGAAAACTGTTTTTCTTAACAAAAACTCTTCACAGGAATCCAGAATTCGATGGAATGATTTGGGAATTGCTGAGCTAATCAATCCAAAAGTAATATTGATTGAGTGTCTACTGCTTATTCAGTCTGGTTCTATGTTGTACTTCTCTGGATGGTCATTATCCTTTCTAGCATAAATTGGATTTAAGTGAGGCAGAATTGCTCAAAGTCATCAGCTTCACTCTCTCTTCCAGAGAAACTGAAGTCCAGTGATAAGACAAGTCAAGATGATTGGTGATAGCTCTGGATGCAGTGGATGACCTTGGCTTCTCTTAGTGCTCCACAGTACCCACTTTTGCCATATTTATGGTCATCGAAATAAATTCCTCTTTTTCAGCCTTTTTAATTGGGGGAAATCCTCATATGCCTGGGGTAGACCAACCTCACCACCTCACTCCACTGGCCACCAAATCTCCTATAGGTTTAAGACCTGTCAGTTATCCTCAACCTGATTTAGTCAGCCTGCTGAGAGAGTTTACCACAATATGGTCATTGTGCATGCTATAGCTTCTTGGAGCCATGGGTAAGAAGGGATGGCAGGTGGACACCAAAGGAGGGAAGCAGACCTAAAGAAGGTTTGGCAAGCCCTCACAGCAGTTACTCCTTTTTCTTGAATACTTTGGGAGAAATAAAACATATATAAGATAATAGTTTTTCCCTTGCAATGGAATTATGATTTTATTGGGAAGATAATATCAATACTAAGGAAAAAAACATAACAACTTAGCAGTAACCATTAAGATATTGACTAAAAAATGTAATTCATATTCTCCACTAAAAATAATAATAAAAATAATATAAATCCAAAAAAGGGAAATAATTTTTGTGAATGGTAATGGTCAGAGAAGATTTCTTGGGACTTGAAGTAGGGACAGAGTTTTGATAGGCAAAAAGGTAAAAATTGATTTGGGCATTCCAACATGAGTATTCCTTTAGGAAGACAGGGAGGAGTATGGAGTTCATTGCTGTTTAGTCATTATAGTCATGAATGACTCTTTGTGATCATATTTGGAGAGTGATTTGCCATTTTCTTCTCCACTTTATTTTACAGATGATGAAACTGAGGCAGATAGACTTAAATGACTTGCCAGGGTCACACAACTAGTAAGTGTCTGAAGCCTGTTTTGAACTCAATTTTTTCTGACTCCAGGTCCAATGCTCTATCCATTGCACAGTAAAAGAGACCAGCTTGATTCTAGTGGGGAATAGATAAATCCTGGCCAGATTACTAAAGCAGTACTTGAAATCTATGAAAAGGAGTTTGGCCAGGGAGATATGAATGCAAGTATAAATCTAGTAGCAGATACAGTGGAACGCTTCTGTAACACTATTGTTGGGATCAGGATAAATACTTCCTTTATAGACTAATTATGTCATATTAGCTTTCTTTGTATATAGTAACAATGTTTTGGGAGACATGTTTTGACCTAGGATGTTTCCAAATCCATGGATAATCCTTTAATACTCTATTAAATGTTGGGTACTTGATTGTTAATAAGTTCTTTGCAGTTGGATAAGGATTATGTTGAATGTTTGGTAATAGGTATTTAGAAGTAATTATCAGGGACATCTAGGTGGCTCAGTGGATATAGAGCCAGGCCTGGAGACAGGAGGTCCTAATTTCAAATCTGACCTCAGATATTTCCTAGCTAGATTGACCCTAGGTAAATCACTTAACTCCAACTGCTTAGTCCTTAATGCTCTTCTGCCTTGGAACTGATATTTTGTGTCCTGGGTGGGCAGACCCCTTCCTTCTTTCCTCCTTTCCCTGGAATAACCACGGATAATGGGTTTTGCAGAAGACAAAACCATGGATTGGAGGGGGGTGCTACTGTGCTGTCAGCCTCAGTTTCTTTATTTGTAAAATGAGGATAATACAAAGATCTATTTGAGGATTAAATGAGATAACATGTCAGCACTTTGTAAGTCTTAAAGGCACTATATAAATGCTGGTTATTAGCTATAATTACCCTCAATGTACTTTTTTTCCAGAATAGATGGATTTGTGGAAGCAACAATCCTGTTTACCTCTAGAATTTAGTTCCTGGTTTATCTTTAGTAATGGTATGTCCTGGCATTCTTCTAACTTTATAATCTGATGTTCATGACAAAAAGATTTTTATCATATTTATTAACCATCCTGTTGAGAATTGTCACAAGGAAATTATTTGATGTTAGGTAAGTCTACTGATTGAAAGCTCTGATAATACAAGGTTTCCATACACACACACACACACACACACACACACATATATATTTCAATTTTACGAGGTACTTAAACCTGGAGACAAAGCCATGCTTATATTCTCAACTTTCAGATAAAAAAATGGTAGACAAACACCTTCCAACTTCATGTCTAACTGGGGTAAGAAAGACTTTAGGTTTGGATCCAAGATATACAAATTGGCCTGGCCATTCTGACCACCTTGATTAGTAATTGTAAAAAGTCAAGTGAGTCAATGTGTTTGGTGTGTATAGGCCTAACCAATAGTGACAGTATATCCATTAAATGTGAATGAAGAGAGAACTCATGGATGTGACTATTTAAAGTAAAAAAATAAGAAGTAGAACAATGGTGATAATATTTACACTTGACATCTAATTGTAGTCAGCTTAAGGTTTGAGTTACCAGATATATGATTTCTTAACCTGGCATATGTGAACACATTTCTGGAAGACTATTAGTTTGGATTAGGAAAAAAAAATATTTCCCCTTGTAATCCTCCCTATTTTATTTTATGCATTTAAAAACATTATTCTGAGAAATTTCATAAGTTTGACATGATTGCCAAAAGGGTCTACAATCCAAAAAAAGGTTAAGAACCCTGGGTAGAGAGTAGACTTTTCCCCCTTTTATCAGAGCTATCTTTTCCTTTGAATGACTACAATTTATTTTTTTTCAATTTAACAAATATTTTGCAAATTTTTTTTTATGTGAAAGTCATTGTGCTGAGTTCTGGGGATCTACAAAGGCAAAAAAAAAAAGGAAATGTATTTGCCTTCATGGAATGTATATTTTATGTTGATATCATGCCTGTCAGAAATCATAAGGAAAATGACAAGTTTCTTTTGATTCTTGGTAGGTAATAAGCTAGACTTACATCTGATGGGGAGTCAAGTAGTTAAAGATGATGGTTAGAGAGATGTTTTCTGAACTATGCTTTATGGGTTTTAATTCCATAGATTTCAGATTCCTGTAATTAGTAATTGTAAAAAGTCAAGGTACCCAGGACACACTAGCTCTTTAAGATGCTAAAAGGATGAGGTTAACAGGCCATTGTCTGCCATCAAACAACCTCTCTTAAAACCCTTTCTGCATTTTCCCTTAGAGGTACAATTCGAGTGTCCTGCCTTTATCTGCTTTGGCTCAAATATAGACCTATGTTTCTATTCTGCTGTTATTTTTTTTATTCCACATTTATCTTGTCAATGAGATCCTTGGACTACCACCCTAATCTTTGTTTTTGATTCTCATGGCTTCTTACTAGCTCTCCCATATGCCCTTCTAGTTTCATTGCTCTGTTGCTATGCCACTTCTCCCCAGTCAGTTGGGTTCCCTTTATGTGATGGCATCCTCTCTCAAACAGTCTGTTTTTTTTCCTCACCAAAGTTTCTATACATTTAACTCCCACTCTCATCTCAACAACAGAATTGTTGTCTTCTATGCAGAAAGATATGGATTTTTAGCTCTCTTCTAAAGCTTTCTTTAGGCTGTATATAACTTTTCTGTCCTGGTCCTCTGTTTCAGGGTACAATGATGGGGGCATTTGGATGCAATTGGGATACCATTGAGAAGTCCCATTCAGACTTCAAAACTGGTAAGTCTACAGATTAATATTCTCTATTAAGGAAGAGCCTAATGTACAGTTGTTTTCATAATATTCATTCTCTAATTTGATCTTAAATAGTAATGTCAATTGATGACTTCAGGCATCCAAATTAAAAAAATAAACACAATGAAAGCATTTAAAGAAAAATATCGTTCAGTAGCATTTATATTTACAACTATCTATTTTCAAAGAATAAATATAAAACAATTCTTTTGAAAACAATTTCATTAAATAATTTCAGATACTGAATTAAAAAAACTTTTCAGCAATCATATATTGACTGTTTTGTTGATGTTTATGTTGCTAAGGGAATCTATAAAGGGAAGTTCTCAGAATAAAGCTTTCCTATCTCAGTGCTCTTAGATTATGGCAGTCAGGGCTCCTGGTGATAAATTGCCATCTTTTATTTCCATTTGCACATGGTATGACAGAGAGTTGAGTTGGATTCCAGAGAAAGAGGATAGGGGGATGGGTGTTTCATGCTCTCTTTATGCTGTATCTTGGGCACCTGTCATTTCTCTCCCTAACCTTTCATAGTTATTCCCTGAACATTTTCCTTCATCAATTCAAGAGGTAGACTTTTGCCTTTCTATAAAAGATAAAAAATAGTAGGAGATGACATTATGCCTACATGTAATTTGCAGGGTGTAGGGAATGTGAGAACTCACCAGTAAAGCCCCATTCTTTGGAATATACATCATATGCTGCAATGTTAAATGGATAATTTTGTTTACATTAAATTAGAGTCTTTCTACAGATAAAACTAGCATAGCCAAGAAGATTAGAAGAAAAGTAGAAACTGGGAAAAAATTTATAGACAGTTTCTCAGATAGAGGTCTTATATCTAAAATATATAGAGAACTTGGTCAAATTTATAAAAATAAGAGCCATCCCCCAACTGACAAATGGTCAAAGATATAAACAGATAGCTTTATATAGATATATGAAAAAATACTCTAAATCGCTACTGATTAGAGAAATACAAATCAAGACAATTCTAAGATATCATCTCACACCTATCAGAATGGCTAGAATGATAAAAGGGCAAAATAACAAATTTTGGAGGGGATGTAGAAAAATGGGGTCACTAATAAACTGTTGGCAGAACTGTGAACTGATCCAACCATTTTGGAGAACAATTTGGAATTATGCCTAGAAAGTTCCAAACCTCTGCATATATTCTTAGACCTAGCAATATTATTGTTGGGTCTATTTCCTAAGATTAAGGAAAAAGAAAAAGAACCTGTGTTCTAAAATATTTATAGCAGCTCTCTTTGTGGTGGCAAAGAATTAGAATTTGAGGGGATGTCTATCAATTGGGGAATGGCTGAACAAATTGTGGTACATGATTGTGATGGAATTTTACTGTGCCATAAGAAATGATGAGCAGCTTAAATTAAATACTTGGAAAGACATACATGAAATAATGAAGAGTGAAACCAGTAGAACCAAGAGAACACTATACAGCTACAGAATTAATATTTGAATCATGACTTGTGACTATTCACTTCCAGAGAAAGAACTGATAAATAGAAATAGAAAAAATATTATATAGGCACATATATATGTATATATATACATATACATATGTATATATATATGTCAGGTGATGCCTTCTTTGGTGTTGGGAAAGAAGAAACAGTTTGATACACCTGAGAATAAATTATATTAAAAAATAAACTATTAAAAAAGAATATTCATAATATACTCTTACTGGTATCATTTCAAAGAGAAGCTTGGAGAAATGTGATTTGGAATATATGTGATGGTGGGCAATGGATGGTCCCCTTCTTCAGAACATGCCACATGCGTTTCTTTGATGACTGTTTCTACTCGCTGCATGATGATAAAAATGTTTTTAAATGGCTTCTAAGCCAGAACTGAGAGTGCATACAAAAGGCTCCTATGGCAGAACTCAGCCTCTTTTTCTCCCTGTTAAGTTTTAAATGAAGAGGAAAATGAAATGCCCTAAAGCCCTAGGTAGGGGAGGATCTCTCAAAGCTGGTTGTCATATTGGCCTCAAACACATGAAGTTTTTCTTCAGGCTCTATTGTGTTTATTCTTTTATGAGCTTAGGAAAATGAATATCAGAGACAAAATAACTTTGTAATCTTTGAAAGTTTAGAAGAGACACCAGAGGTCCAACTATGGGAATCTCTAAGCAATTCTACTGAAGCTGCAGTAGCTGAGCACCTGGTGATACAGACTGGCTCTACTGCCAGACCTGCTCTATCCAGCAGAGCAGTGGATTGACCTGGCATCTGAGATACTGTGCTAGGTCCTAGGGATATAGGAAGATAAAAAAAAGAAATAATACTTGGCAGCTGAGTCTTACAAAAGAGAGGAACTTGTCCATTGACTATAATATGCCCAGGTGTGAACTTGCTGGAGAAATACTTTGTAGAAGCTACTTAAAGTTGGAGTCCAGTCTTCTGTGTGCCCTGGTTTGGGGGGTTATTTTTGTGCTCCCATTCTTGATTTGTCTTTTCAGTAAAAAATCTCTTTTATAAGCTATTAATGTTAATTGGTGAACTTTTTATTGGGATGCTAATCACTGGTTAGATGATAATCAGGAGATAAATTATAGTAGTTGGAATGCACGTGGAGGAACATTAGCAACAGCATTCAAAGAACTCCAAAGCCCTTCAAGAGTACCCCGAAATACTTGACACAGGGAGGAGTTGTAGCCTTGCTCTCTGGACCTATCCTGCTAGTTAGCATAAGTTGGGAGAAGTATCCTTGAGAATCTATGTGCACTACATACATAAACTTGTTCTTAAGAGGTTAGAATATGGTATCTTCAAAGAGATTTTTGGCCTCATGTAGATATACATTACTTAATAAATACATTTTGTAATACAAAATGTATTTATTAAGTAATGTATTAATTAAATGCATATTATTATATGTTAAATAGTGCTAAGGACACAGGTGCCTAGGACACAAAAGCAATGTGAAATAGTTCTTGCCCTCTAAGAGTCTATATAGCTTATTCAGAGGAAGTAATATGTGCACAGATAAGTACATGCAAAATATGAAGATTGAAGTTTAGATCTGTGATTTCATTGGAATTACCAGATGAAGAAATTTCATCTATCCATGCAGCTTGACACTTCTACAAATGTTTAGTCTTTGAGAGTTGCCTTGGGGTACTGGGAGAATAAGTGAATTGCCCAGAGGTACATAGTTAAGTTAGTATCAGGTGGAGAACCTGAACTCAGGTCTTCCAACTCCAAGATCAGCTCACAATCCACTATGCCATCCTGCAAATAAAGCAAGTAGGCCAGATAGACCCACAGAAAACATGAAGAAGAAGAATGTAAAGTAGACCTAGAAAAGTAGGTTGAGGCCAATTTGTGAAGGACTATGATTGCCAAATAGAGAAGTTTGTAGTTTATCCTCAGGAAAAGAGGTAGCCCCTGTGTGTACTTGAAAAGAGAAGTGACATACATCTATGTTATAGGAATTTCAATTTGGCAACTGTATGGAGGATGGATTGTAGAAGAGAGAGGCTTGAGGTAAGGGGATCAATTTAGGGGCTATTGCAATAATCCAGGTGGGAGGTGATGAGAGCCTGAGCTAGGGTAATTTTCATGAGTGGGGAGGAGATGCATTTAATAATATGTTTAATAATGGTTGGGGATTAGCTATGAAGTTTCTTTGAAACAGTGACTAAATACAGTTGTATATCCTTAGTTTAGAAGCCTACTAATATGCAAAGTAAACTTAGATTACTGAAAAAAATATGCATATATTTTTTTTGAGGGGGGGGATGAATCTATGCTTTCACTGCCACAAAGAACCAAGTGGGAAAATCTCTGTCTACCAATGCAGTTTGGCAGATTTCAACCAATTATTGCCATAGAAAGTGGCTTGAGACACTCAAAGATTAGATGACTTACCCAGGGTCATGCAGGTTGTACGTATCAGAGATAGGGCTTGAAACTAGTTCTTCTAAATTCTGAGGTCAACTCTGTACTATGTCAGCATTCCTCTCTATATTCTATTGAAAAAGACAATGGGATATAAAGGTAAATATTCTATTTCATTTGTTCATTCACTTTTTCAGGCATTCATTTATTTATTCAATAAATACTTATTAGGAGTTCACTATTTTTAAGATACTTTGTTAGATACTGTGAGAGAGACAAAGAACGCTAATTCTTGTCCTTTAAGGAACTCATTATTTCTTGGATTCATGTATAAACTAATGGTGATAGATTTTTCTTTCAAATAGCAAGTTTATGATTCTGGTTAAATTAAATACTGAGGGTTGATAGACCTGGAATATCTGAGTAGTCCTTTGCTTGTCCCAAAGAGTGAGTCTTTATATAGCCCACAGATGGTGCTACAGCAGGGAGCCACACAGTTATCTCCTTTCCATATGGCTAGACACATAGATTCCAGAATGCATATGGCCCTCTACTGGCTTCACTGGCTAGAATGCTTCAATGTTGTCACCCATGTGCTGTCCTCAAGCTGGTATCTCCAGGTACATCGGGGGGAAATATTACTGGCAGTACCCCAAAACAATAAGACAGATCCCCTAATACTCGCTAAACTGCCAGAAATGACAGAATTGGGGACTTGCTCATCAGAAAAAAAAAAAAAGACATTGACTTTTTAAAATACATGCTTTGCATTGGAATTTAATTCAGACCCTATTTGTAAGAGGCTGCAAGGGATTCGCCTTATTGCATTATTGCAGATAGATGAGCAGTCACTAGTTTCCTTGGAAACTTGGATCTGGGCATATGCAGCTCAGAATGTGCACCCTCATGTTTTCTATCAAACGGGTACAGTAGTGAGTCTATCCCTAGGGATCCAATATGTTGTTGAAAACAGCGGGACCAAGAATAGAAGAAAATTACTGTATAAAAATCACATACCACATACATGGCTGGATTTCATAATGCAAAGTAATTCCAGATTACAGAGAGAAAGCTCTCACACTGTAGCACTTGCCAGGGTGTCCTGTACCTATATTTGCATATGTATAGGGCATGTACTTTAGGAAAGTACTTTTTTAGGGACTGCATTCAAATTGTTATTTTTGAAAAGGTGGATCTACTTCCAGTGATACCATTTCTCTATGTACTTCAAATGGTTCATTCTACTCAGCCTGCTCTTTCCTATTCTTAATGATTCAAAAGCAAATGTTAAGATCCTGGTTTTGTGTAGAGTGGTACAAAGTGAAGCATATAGATTAATCCCCACCCTTGAGATTCTACGAAAGACACGAAATAAGGTAGGACTTTAATCTCTTTGAAGAAATGTATACGTGTGTATATTCACAGATATCCATATATGCCAACATGCACACAAACAAAAGTCCATATATAAAAATCTATACCTCTAAATATAAATATATATTCATACATGCATATTTAGGAGAGTAGAAAAGAGAAGCAGGCATTGGTCTCCTAATTATTGTCTTCATGAAACTCTCCAAAATGGGCTCTGATGTCATACTGGATGTCTTGGAAAAGGTTCACAACTGAACTATGTCCACTACTGTTTTCTCAATGAGAATCAAAGCCCAGAACTTATTGTAGTCAACTTTGTTATCTAGCATCATGGGAGGATTTTGAAATATTTTTATTGATATGTAGTTGATGTATAATTATGCATGCAACATTATTGTTAAAAGAATTTGAGTAAGACCCATGAATGACAAAGAAATAAAATTCTAGCTTCTCATGATGAATAGTTTTCTAAAAACTAGAACAATCATTAAATAGCCCATTAAGGAGTGAGCCGCCTTTCACTGGGGGTGCCTAATAAAAAATCAGCATGTCATCAATGCTACTGTCTACCAAAGGGGCAGCTTGCCCATGTGCATATGAGGACTGACACTTTAAGGCAGAAAAACTGCCAGAAGAGTTTTGATAAGTCTATCAAATAAGAATAGTAGAGTCTCTCAGAAATACCATAAAAAGGTTTCCTGGCATATAAATGGAAATTTTGAACCCTTGGACTTCGTCCCCGCAGAAGTCCCTTAGTATTTCCTAAAATTCCTTTTAATCTCTCCACCATGTTGCATGGTCACGTTTTTATAAGTTCTGAAGCTCTGTCTTCCTTTCTTCTTCTCTCCTTGAGTGCAGCTGAGTTAGTTTAGCATCTTTTTGCTTTAGTTTTTTATGTTAGTTTATTATTAATAAAACTTTATAAAATATAATTCTTAGTTCTTGTATATTAATTTTAATCTCCACACTGGTATACAGTTGGACTAAGTTTTCCTTAAGATTTATTATGTGACTTAATTTTGACCATAATTTATTATGTTTTTGATGACTCAGAAGGCACTTCCTATCTTTATAGTGCTTCAGGGTCATCATCATGAACATCCACTATCATTATACTGATAAGCAAGCAAATCCTGGTTAATGTAGATTTCTATTTAATAGAAGGAGATATGATATAAACCACTTTTTTAAAAAGCAAAATCATGTTGCAAGGATGAGGACCATCATGGCAAAATGCATTGAACTAAACACCAGTTGAATCAGATCTTTGACTTTTTTTTGCAAGTATTCAAAAATTCAAGTTATATTGATCAAAAACTTGAATATTCTGAGATTCATTTTTCCTACATCAGATTGTTACACAGAAATCCAGGAAATGAAAACATCACCTGCTGGCATTTTACTATTGCTACCACAATGATATAAGTTCTTTTAAAACAAGTTATTAGTTGATTGCTAGAGCAGAAAGGAAACCAGTAGGGTGAATGGACTAAATGGCATATTTTATACATCTTAAGTTCGATGCAGTACCAAAAATTTCTGAGAGAGAAGAAAACATGCCTAAGAAACTGGGAAATTAATTGGAATCATGGAATACAATGAAACTACCCAGAAGGTTCAGTTGATCCCCAGCCAATATTTAATATTCTGACCCTGGTCAAAAACTATTTGCAAGAGTTACTACAAATGAATTTAGAGGAAATTGTAATTTTTTTCTTCTTTGGCTACTTAAGTAGTAAGGATCTCATCAAAATAATGACAAATGACAGAGAGTGACATTCCTCCTTGGAAATGATGTTCATATGATACAGTGTTCTAGGCACCTCTGTCTAATTACCTAAGTACTATGGTGACAGAAATTTTAGAAATATAGAGATCGATATTAATAAAGTCCATGAAAAATGTGAATATTCCTCAAATATATCACACTAGAGATCAGTAGAGATGGACAATTTCCCATCATGGGACACTGATCTCCCAGTTTAGAACAGATTTCCATTTGCCAAATAGCCTGGATGTAGTGCTCTTGGCTTTTCTCATTTTATTTTTATCTTAAAGGTCTTAGATCAGGTTTGAGTAATTGGGGGAAATACCATTTTCACCTATAGTTTCCTAATAGGTTTTCAGATCTTTTAAACAAGCTTCACCTATTTTCACTTTTCTTTAGAAAGGGATTCAAAGTGCCAACCCAGAAGAATGCCAAACACTTATTCTTTGAGTTGTTTTCCTTTGAAAATGCATTAACTGTGCTGTTTGGATTTTGGTAACTGGATACCCTTTTTGCACGTTCACTATTTTGGCCTGCTATCAGGGAGGTGTTTAATAACTATGGAAAGGGTTCATATGTACCATACAAAGGTTTTGTCTAAAGCAGCAATGGGCAAACTACGGCCTGCAGGCCAGATGTGATCCTTTTCCTTCATAATCTTTCAGTCATTAATAGGGCTTAGTATCACAAAAAATACAAGAATTTTGTAAAATGTATCATTGTTATTTTTTAATAAATTATATTCATGTACCTAAAGTTTTTTTCTTTTCCTTTGGACCCTTCTTTTAAAAGACCCCTCTTTAAAAAATTTGCCCATCCCTGGTCTAAAGTATGCAAAAAGAAAAAAAAAATTTAAGTGGAGAATAATTCATAAAACCTAATTCCCCTTTTGCGGTATTAAGACGGGGGGGACTCTAGGTGTGGAACGTCACATACTCTGTTAGTGGTCATGGCTTCATCACATGTTTTTCATAAAAAAACATCACATGTTTTTTTTTTTTTTTTTTTTTTTTAACCCTTACCTTCCGTCTTAGAGTCAATACTGTGTATTGGTTCCAAGGCAGAAGAGTGGTAAGGGTAGGCAATGGGGGTCAAGTGACTTGCCCAGGGTCACACAGCTGGGAAGTGTCTGAGGCCAGATTTGAACCTAGGACCTCCCGTCTCTAGGCCTGGCTCTCAATCCACTGAGCTACCCAGCTGCCCCCCATCACATGTTTTTTATAAAAAAGAGAAAATTCAATTGGATGATGCTGGTGGGAATGTGGTCATATTGTGAAATGACCTTTGCATAAAGATACAAAAGATCAATAAAACTTTTTGTAAAAAATCAGTGAAATTTCAAAAACTAAAAATAAACTTCAAATCTTTGGGAAAACTGATAAAATTACTCATTAAACAATGAAAAAAATCACTCATACTTAGTTGCTTAACAGATGTAAATATCTAATCAGAATGTCTAATGGGATGGTCAGTTTCAGAATTCAGGAATTCTGAAGGAACTTTAACATTGAAAAAGGATTTCCATCCTTTAATGTGTTGGAGAAGACTGAAGAGAGAGGAAGGTAGGTTCTGCCCGAGGTCACAGAAAGCAGCCACCAATTTCTATGTTTCTTTCTCACTATTAAAATTCCAAAAATGGCTCAGGAGTTCTGCCACCCATTTTGAACTAGCTGTAGAGAGGAAAGCCTAGGAAAACTCTCTGATGAAGGGAGCTGGTGATTTTCTTACATCCTGACCAGCCGTAATCTTTAAATATAATTATTGGCTTTGGCATTGGGCGGAAATCTCAGTGGACACTTTGGAAACATTTACCCCCAAACACTCTAGTTCATGACTCGGCTTGTGTAAAATTCCTTGGGTCTGATTCCTAATGAAAGAAAAGCTGAGCTGGCAGCCTCATGTGGGGTGGGGCAAGGCTCTGACTAATCCCTACCTTTATTTTTTCTGTTAATCTTTTAAGTGCAAGAAATCTGAAGTGATTCAAATCACATTGCTCTGCCTGAAAACTTAATCTAATTTACTTCATGGAAAAGTATGAACTGGATAAGCTGGTAGGGCAGGCGAAAGGAGCCTCATTCTCGGAGGAATGCAGGTTTTCTATTTCCAGGGCTGAACTTATTTCCCTCCCTCCTCACAGACAGGGGAACGAACATATTGGTTTGTGTCATTCTCCTGATCCATTGAACTTTGGATCTATAGTCCCAGGGGATGTAATTTCCCAATTTCATTGGGAAATCATAGAAGTGAATGAGGAATGCAAGGCTGATGTCGTCATCCCTTAAATTTTCCTTGCTCAATGAGAAAGTTAATTTTCCTAACCCTGCTCATTCCTTTCTGATGGAAGTAGTGGGCCATGTCTAAGCAAGAAATATAGAAGGGAGAGAAATGCCAGCTCCTAAGGTCAGACCACCTGCTTCAATTGTCTGTACAGCCAGGCCTAACTAGCAGATTATTATATGCCCTGCTCTGCACTGTTGTTGGCAATCGCCCCCTCCACCCCTTTGGCTGGCATGCCGCACCCCCCAAGGCAAAGTATATTCTGTGACTCTTATCTGGAGAAATCATTTCATAGCAGTGTTTGCCAAGCTTTGGCTGTTTGTTTGATCTTGTGACACTTTTAACCTCTCAGACCTACCTCCTGGCCTTGATGAGGGAACCAGCTGGCAGAACCCAACATCCATCCATCCATCCATCCATCCATCCATCCATCCATCCCCACCCTCTCCACCCCCAAAGCCCTGGCCTTTCCTTGTCTGACCTCCTGAAACTCATCTGTTTGCATTTTCAATTATCCTTTCTTAATCCTTTGAAAGAAATGCTAATCTAGCTGTTGATGGAATCAGCAGATAGTGCCCTGGAAACAAGCCAAAGAAAATTTGTGACACCCTTTTGAGATACTTGGTGACACCCTAGGGTGTAGCAAAACCCAGCCTGGGAGTGGAGAAATTGCAATTCTGTAAGAAGGAACGGTTCTGTAGTTGAAGGAGTACTAGATGAAGACTCAGGAGACCTATGTCAGAGGCCTGGCTCTGCCATTAACTAGCAGGGTGACCATGGGCCATTGATTGATTGATTGATTTTCTCTAGCCTTCATTTTCTTCATTTTAAAAAATAAAGGGGTTGGACTAATGATCTCAAAGCTCCAACATTTTACAGTTTTCTGAATCATTTCTTTATAGTGTTAATCAGTCAGGTAATCAATCAATCACTAACCATCAGTTGATCAATTAATCAACACATATTTTGCATAAATGTTTGCATTCAGCGTTTCTATTATATTCTAGGCAAAATTCTAGATCCAGGAAATACAAAGAAAAAAATGAGATACTGGTTTTCAACATCCTCTGACAACTGGAATAAAGTACTTCCAACTAGTAATTAATTTGAGGTGGCATCAGGTCCACAAAATATTAAAGACTGCCTAATTGTTCATAATAATAACTCTTTAGTACTCTGACATCATGTAGGCCTGAATACAATTTCTCTTCATCTCCACCTAGAACACCTATTTTATTCTTTTAAGGGTCAGCTCTGGTGCCTCTTGCCTGAACCCCTAGATGATAATGATCTCTCTCCTCAAATTTCCTTGGAGCTTTTTATCCTCTTTACTTCATCCCACTGGACTTGGTCTTTATCTCATTTGTTTCTCTCTACTTTACATGAAATAGAATATAAGCACGTTGAGGTCAGGTTTTATTTTTCATGTTTTTATTCTTATATTTCCCCAGTGCCAACACTGCCTTGCCCTTCGTTGTTGGTTAGTTGTGTCTGAAAATCCCATTTGGGATTTTCTTGGCAAAGATACTGAAACAGTTCACCATTTTCCTTCTGTAATTCATTTTATGAATGAGGAAACTGAGATAAATAGGGCTAAATGACTTGGCCAGGGTCACACAGCTCTTGTTTGAGGATGCATTTGAACTCAGGAAGATGGGTCTTCCTCACTCTAGGCCTGGCACTCTATCCTTTGTGCCACCTAGCTACTTTTGTCTAGTACATAGTAATCACTTAATAAAGTTTTTTCATTTGAATTTGAATGCATAGAAATGTGCCTTCTTTGATAAATCTTATTTTCTTTATTGATTTTAGGTAGGACATAAACAGGTATTATCTGTTTATATACATGAGGAATTCACCATGACGGGGCAGAGAAGTTGAATGAATGTCATATAAGCTTCCCCTAAGGGATTTTAATTACTGAATATGCAAAAAAGATCAGTTTATTAGGTTAAGTCCACAATATGAATCCAAGAATTAAATTCCTTTCAATAAAGATTATTAAGAGTTGGGTGCTAGGCTATAAGTACTGTGTATATAAATAAGAAAAAGAAAGACAATCCCTGCCTTCAAGGAGTTTAAAGTCTAATGAGATTTCAATGTATTCTTATCTAAATACAAACATCTTTATGCCATTTGTAAGTACTCAGAAACAGCTTATCTACTAATTTATTTACATGATTAAAATTTGAGGATATAGTTTTTTCTTCATTTATACAGTATGTCCTCAAAGCCCAAAGGCCACTGGGTGATAGCCTTCAGCTCATCATTTTTTTTTTATTTTAAACCCTTAACTTCTGTGTATTGACTTATAGGTAGAAGAGTGGTAAGGGTAGGCAATGGGGGTCAAGTGACTTGCCCAGGGTCACACAGCTGGGAAGTGTCTGAGGCCAGATTTGAACCTAGGATCTCCCGTCTCTACGCCTGGCTCTCAATCCACTAAGCTACCCAGCTGCCCCCTCAGCTCATCATTTTTTCTACAAACTGTTGAAACTTGTGCCCCAGGAAACTTGAAATGACAAAGATCTCTTAGGCCTTCCTCAATCTCAAACTTCCAGCTCCTATGAGTCTGTAGTGTAGCCTTTACTGTGTTCTGTCAGAAACCTGGTCACTTGCCCATTTTCTGCATTCTCATGGAATATTCTGCAATGAAAGCCATCAAAGAGAATGTGATTTGTAAACCCTTCATTAAATAATGATTCTCAGCTGGATTGCTGAGATGAGAATATTAATGCAACCATATGTAACTAGCAAGGCAAGAAATTAGTGTTGTTTATTCATTCTCTTTGTCTCTACCTCGGTCAGTCTGTCCGTCTCCCTCCTTTTAAAAAATTCATGGTATTTTTGAGTCTCTCTGGTCACCCTCATGTCTACATCTTACCAGGCTTAGCACAAACCAGACCCCGTATGCAGCTGATGTTGGAAGATGCCATTGGGACTTTAGATGTCCTGGGCTTTACAGGAGCCCAGACTAACCAAGGTCCAGTAGCAAATCCTGCACCTCTAAGGGGAGGTTTTCCCATCCTTTGCTGAGGTCCTGAAGTCAGGTTTCAAGTACCTGGATTTCAGATGGGTGGGTGTAGGGTGCAGTTGGTTGGGCGTGGGTGCAGGCAACCTGTTCAACAATCCAAAGCCCTCTTTTGGTTGCTAAGGATTTAAATGGAGGCAGAGGTTCCCTTGAAACTGTTTTCTAGCTGGCCTCATAGCATTTACTGAATGATGGAAACACTGACAGTGTGGCGCTTGTCCACATTTCTTACTATTAGTCACAATAAGCAGTTTTAATAACTCAGATTAAGTCATCATACAATGACAGTCAAGGTTTTAACAAAAGGGGCTAGAGAAAGGGGAGGGAACTGAAAGGATTCCATGGAGGACTAGATAAGACATGTTCTTAGTGGAGAAACATTCTTAGTAGGTTTCTATTGGGAAGAAAAACAGGTTTATAGCTGCTCAAATATCTGAAATGGCCATCGGATGAAGCACTGTGAGGAACTCATGCCATGGAATTTCATGAATGAAAAAAATATGCAAAAGAAATTGTCAAAAGGAATTTCAAGATTTGTCAAGGGATGACAAATCTATGTGGATATATCTATTTATGTTTACATATGTGTACATATAAAAGATATGTATTATACATTAATCAATAAGCATTTATTAAGTGCCAAGCTCTCTTCTAAGTCCTAGGGGTAAAAAAGGAGTCAAAAGTCCTCAAAGAATTTGTTAATTTGCACACACACACACAGATTCATCTGCATATGTCATATATTTCACAGAAGATATTCATTATGCCAAGTAGAAGAAATTATAGTTTTCTAGGAAAAAATTATTTCCATCAACTTAATCTGGGTTCAAGTCCTGAGTCTAGTTGTACTACCTATTACCTATGTGACAATGAGGGAGTCACACCCTCACTTTTTATTCTCAGTTCCTCATCTGAAAAATGGGAGTGATCAAGCCTTAGCTGTCATACAACATTATTATGAAGAAATTTTATTTTATAGAGAAAAGTTCTTTTAGAAAGTGAGTTCTGACAAATTTTTTTTCTTGAATATTATCTTCCTTTGGGTTAATATTCTAGTATCATTTATATGAACATTTTTTACTTTAGTAGTCAACATTGCAAATGTCTTTTTAAATTGTCACTGGCTCCTAGGATCTTCACAAAATTATAGTATTTCAGAGTTGGATGAAATTGGTAGCAATATTTGCAGTCCATAAAGGGGGGAAAATCCTCTGTTATAACATACCTTGCAAGTAGTCTTCCAGCATTTTCCTCAAGAACTCTAATTAGGGGAAAGCCAGATCCTCAAAAGGCAGCAGCTTCTACTCTTTGATGGTTCTAATTATTAGGACACCTTTTTTTAAAATTAAAAAAAAAAAACAACAACATAAATTTTCCTTTTTTCAAACTTCCATTCATTGCTCCTAGGTCTGCCCTCTAAGGATAATTAGATAACTAATCTTTCTTCTAGATGAAAGCCCTTTAAAATACTGAAAAATTGCAATTTTCCTCCACCCATTTCCCTGTAAAGTTTTCTCTTTACCAGGTTTAATATTCCGAGCTACTTCAGTTCATCTTATATTGTAGGAAATTGAGGTCCTACATCATTCTGGTGATATCTGAAAGTTCTCCAGTTTTGAATGCCTTTCTTAAATTCTAGCTTCTATAATAGAACACAAAGCTCTAGATTTGGTTTGACCAGAGAAGAGTCCTGTTAGCTTTTTGTCATATTGCTGACATATTGGGTTGTAAATCTATTGAAACTCCCAGATCTTTCCCAGACAAACTGCTATCTTACCATGCCTCTTTGATCTTGTATTTGTTAATGTTTTGAACCCAAGCATATATAAGGAAAAATAAACATAAAATTATAATAGTTAGGAATCTCAGTGTACCTCTTTCAGACCTAGATGGATAAAAAAATACAAACAAGAAATTAAGACTATCAATAGAATTTTAGGTATTATATATCTCTTATAATTAGTGAGTAGGAATAGAAAGGAATACACACAAATATTTGTGCTGATACACACATATACATATATAATGTTTCTTAGTAGTACATGGCAACTTAAAAATTGTCAAATATAGAAATATTCCTTTCCTGAAGACAATATAAAATTTTATTTTATGAAAGGCCTTTGAAGAGAGCATTAATATTAATTAAAGGCAAAATAATTTAATCCTAAAGAATGGGTAGGTCAAAGAACCCACCATAAAAGCAATAGGTAATTTCATTAAAGAAAATAACAACAAATGAGACAATTTGCCAGAATTTTGGGAATGTGGCCAAAGCCAGCTGGGGGAAAATTTCTCTCTCTAAATGCCTTTTTCCACAAAAGAGAGAAAGAACAAATGCTGAATTTGGCTGAGTTGTTTCCCTTTATTATTATTTTTTTTATTGAATGATGTAAAAGCTAGTCATGCCACTCTTGCCCAGAGAAAGAGAGAAAAATTGCAAAAAAACCTAAAGTTAGCTAAAAAATATTGGTATTTGCATACTTTATTTTCTTAGGGAGATATTTTTTGCATTTTATTTTGTAGAGGAACTAGCTGAAGATTTCATTGGTAATAGAGCCTGGCACTTAGTCTGAACAATAAAGCCTTAGACAGTAGCCTGGGGCAGTGAGAGGTTATGATTTGCATCATAAATTCAGGATGTATCAGAGACAGAACTTGAACCCAGGTCTTCCTGATTCTGAGGTCTGAAGTCAATACACTAAACCATCCTGCCTCTCTGTGTTCTAGTAAATAAGTCTAAATCCAAAGTATGTGCAAAGTAGACTAATGAATCCTCTTATGTAGGTGCATGGTTTTCTATCACTTCCTAAAAATCACCTCTTCCTAGTTTGTAGCACTAAATTTCTTGAATGCTTCTCTGGTGTTCACACACACACACACACACACACACACACACACACACACACAAACACATTATTTGCATGATTTTAGTTGCATAAACCTTGTTTTTGACTATTTATCCAGGTGTTTATAAAGATACAACTTTATATTCTTATCTTGAGTCATTGCCTTTTGAAAAAAGACCAAAATTATAGCACAATATTGAGGTTGGTGTATAGTAAAGTCCCCTTTATTGGCAATTTTGATATCTATTGTTTTTTTTTGCAGGTCAACTGCTGAGTACTGCCGCTTGTGAGACACACAACAGGTCTACCAGGGAAGTCTGGCCAGTAGGACATCTCTTCTGCTTTCATTAACGCTTTTCCTTCACTTACAATTTCCTATTTTTCAGTTTGTTTTTTGGGGGCGGGGGGTGTGGATGGGAGGCCATGGAGGGCCTAGGTGAGGGGCAGGAAGAGAGAGAACATATATACAGATGGGGTTAGCGGGTGTTTGCTTATCTCCATGGTTTTAGCCATCCTTGGTAATTGATGCTAGGAGAGAATGTATCCTCCATGGATACAGGAACCCTACTGCTTTCTGGAATGTCTGATGGTGGATGATCAGACCAATGTGAGCTCAGAAGGCTCTACCACAAATAATTTGTATGAACTTTTAGAGTGGAGATCTCTCTATATTTGCACATTTTGCTTTTCTTCCAAGCTACTGTAATTCTGCTTTGCCCATAGAAAATCATGAGAGGCAACTTGTCATAATAGTTAAGGCATTGATCTCCATCAGGAAATCATAGGTTCATATCCCATCTCCCACACATACTCACTTTATGACCCTGGCCAAGTCACTCTCAGTGTCTCCAGGTAACTCTAGACCAGTGATTCCCAAAGTGGGTGCTACAGCCCCCTGGTGAGTGCTGCAGCGATTCAGGGTAGTGGTGATAGCCACACTTTTTTTGTATTACATTCTATTCTGAGTTCAACAAATAGTTTCATAATTTCCAGGGGGCACTAAGTAATATTTTTTTCTGGAAAGGGGCGGTAAGCCAAAAAAGTTTGGGAACCACTGCACTAGACTAAGCTGTAGATCAGGTGTTAATAGAGGAAAGCTTCCCTGGGAGTGCCTGCACCTGAGACATCCTATTTAGTCTACGCCTGCCTCCATTCATTTGCATGTATTCCAATACAAAGTGTAAGGCATATTTTGTTAAAATAAAAAATTTAAAAGTGCTTGAGTGGCTCTCACTTCATCATAAACTTTGACTTGTAAGACTGATCCAGTTTTCTCTGGTCCCTCTCTGACAAAAACTGAGTTCATTGAGAAAGCACCTGTCTGAAAAAAGTCCTCATAATATGAAGCCAATGGGATGATAATATCTTTTCACAGATCTGGGCTTAAGATCAGCTATAAAATTAAATTTTAAAGTTTGACGTCTAGTCTGAGCTTTATATTTCATAGAGCTTGGAAATTGGAGCTGGGGAAGTAGTGGAGTCTAGGGAGAGAAATGATAGGATGCTCATGTTCTGAGAGAGGAAATGCAACTGATTTCTATATATAAGGAAAGTCCGCAGCCCCACCTTTGAGCTGTGGAGAACTCAGAGGATCTGTGTTCCAGCTGCTAGTGCTTATACCAGTGAGATCAACTTCAGGCCTGAAGCCAGAGAACTCCACCCAGCCCCCAGGCCTGGAGGGAACACTCCCTAATTGGAGCATTCAAAGGCTAAAGTCTTCTGAAGTTCTGAGCCCATTCTGCTCAGACCAAAGACAATATCTCCAAAGTATCCAAGAATTTGGCTTTAGATTTGTAAGTATCTTGCATAGGTTGTCTTTTATTTCTTGGTATGGTCACTGACTTGCCACAAATGACATTTCATTTAAAAAATATTCAGTGGAGAAGACAGAAAGCACAAAAAAGTTTGTCCACTTACCTAAACCCCAAAATACCATAACTCATGTGGTCCATTGTAGGAAAGGCTGAGAAAGGTCAAGGAGGATAAAGATTGAGGAGAATCTATTTGATTTGGTAAATAGGACATTATGGGTGACCTTGGAGAAAATATTTCAAAGGAATGGTGAGGTCTCACATTGCCAGGATTTGATGAAGAAAGCATAATGAGGACTGAGGGCAGTGATGGTGAACCTTTTAAAGACCAAGTGCTTAAACCGCAATCCTCATGCCACATATGAGCCAACCCCAAACTGGAGAGAGAGGAAGTGCTCCCAATGGGCTGCTGAGAAGAAGGGTAGGCAAAGTGAGAAATGTGCTCAGGCATGGTGGAGGGGAGCAGGGGAGCAGCCCCTTCCACCATGCTCTGGCACATGTGCCATAGGTTTGCCAACACAGACTTGGGGGAAGGACAGGATTGCTTAACTGTGGGAAAGGACCTTAGATACCATTTAGTTCAACAGCCTCATTTACATGATGAGAAAACTAATGGCTAAAGAAATGGATCATCTTATGCAAGTCACCAAGATTGATAATTAGAACTATTATTTGGTTCTAGTTCCCTTGACTACAGACTAACTTCACAATTATATTGCAAATGATCATAAAATCCAGTCTAATCTTTTTAGAAGTTTAGCAGTGAGTTTGAGTGATAACAACAGGCTCATTTAACTTTCTAGTCTAGTGTCTTTGGGGAGAAACTTGTCTATTCATTCTTTTGGGGTTTTCTAAATTAGATTTAACCACCTTTAAAATCACCACAATATTCAAGAACAGATTAGGGAAGCACTGATAAGTGAAACAGGACAAACTTTTGAAACTTTTAGTGAGGCATAAAGCACTTCCTGAAGTTAGCTGTTATACTCCGAAGAGAGGATTATAAATTGTAATATCTTCTTTTGAAGTTGTATAGATAGATAGCCATTGACCATCTCTAAATCTGAATCTGATCAGAATGAGCCCTGGGGCAAAACTGGAAATCAGATAAAATTGAATTCACTTCCCCTTTCTTTTCCTCATGCCCAACCTTCTCCCCTACACTCAGGATTCTGAAGCAGCTTTACATTTCTTCTATTAGGAGGAAGCCATCTAATAAAGTGAATTAATTTCATGTCAAGCCCTGACAGGAGTATTTGCTGGTGCTGGTGATGTTGCTTTTATTGTTCTGAAGGAGACCTAGGTAGAAGGAAAGGAGGGAGTGAAAGGGGGAAGAAGCACTTAGTAAACACTCAATTTGGGCCAGGCACTCTGCTAAGTATTCCCTGAGAGATATACATTATTATGATTTTATAGTATAGCCATTATATAAGTTTTAGATGAGGAAATTGAAGCAGAAAAAAATTGTGACTTGCCCAGAGTCATATAGCTAGTAAATTTCTGAGGATGGATTTGAATTCATGTCCACTTGACTCCAGATCCAGAGCCCTATTTATTGTGCTATCTAACACTGCTTTTCAGTAAAGAAATCTCCATGGCTGGACCTCTAATTATGGAACTTGAGACAATCTGCATGAGTAAGATGAGTGGGAGCACCATTACTAAATAACACACAACCCAGGATCATAAATTTTGATCTGGAAGAGAACTTAAGAGGTCAATTAATCCATTCCAGTCACAATGGGCAGCCAATACAAAGTCCTAGAAATGGTGTGGGAGGAGGGAATGCTATCTGTGTGCAACAGGAAGACAGATTTGGTTAGACTGTAGATGCTGGGAAGGTGAGTCATTTGCAAAAAGGTTGGAAAGGTAGGTGAGAGGTCAGGTTGTGAATGCCCAACATTGGATTTTATAATTAATCCTAAAGGCAATAAAGAAGCCAGTGGAGGTTGCTGAATAGGGGAGTGATAGGGTCAAGCCTGAACTTTGTGGAAATGAAATTGGCAATTTAGTGAAGGATGAATTGGCGTGGGGAGAGACATGAAACAGGAAGCCTAGCTAGGTTATTGTCATAATCCAGGTGAGGTGTAATGAGAACCTGAATTAAGGTGGTGGCTATGTGGTAAGAGTAGGTCAAATGCAAAAAATGTTGACCTGGTAGAAATGAAAGGATTTGGCAATTGTTTAGATATGTGGGGTGAGGGAGAGTGAAGAGTTGAGAATAATGTTCAGTTGTGATCCTGAGGAATTAGAAGGAAATGCTCAACAAACTCAACAGTTTTAGGGCAACAGAACTAGGAAAACTCAGAGGAGAGGCGGGTTTGAGGGAAAAGAAGAGCTGCAGATGTCTCTAGGGGATTTGGCCCTTCCTGGCCAGGAGATCTGGACTCTCAGTGTTACCAAGAGAGTGAAAGACTAAAGTGAATGTAATATGTCTATTCATCACTTTCACAAAGTTGTCTTTATTTTCTAGGGTATATATAATGTTTATCATTGACTATTGAAATAGTTCATATTTTTGGAGATTTTTATACCCTATGATTTTTTTTGGTGATGAAAATAAATAGCTGTCCTATACTTGATACTCATTATATGCCAAGTTACTTTTCTAAAAGAGTTACTGTTACCTATATCTTAAGGTGATCCTAAGCATGAACTGTAGATTTGTTTCAGACATAATTCTAGGTGTACTCTTGGTAGGGGCAGTATCTGATATCTCAATACTTTGGCTTCAGGCCTCTCAAGATTGAACTCAATTATGTGTAAGCCCTTACTATTATTTAAGCCTCTTGGGTTTCAGAGGTACTATCCATCCATCCATCGATCCATTTAACCTTCCATTCTTCCATCTACCTATTTATTTAGCTATTATCTCTCTTTTTGTGTGTACTGTTTTCAAAGTAAATATATTAATCAGCAATAAAAAAGGTGCCAATAAGTAAAGAGAACGAAAGGAATAATGAGGGAACAAAAATGACACAAATCAAGAATTGGTAAACATTTGACTATAAGAAGTAAAAAAGAAAAGTTAAAAATAAACCCAAGATTTTAAACTTTGGAAATCAAATTTCCTAACTCCATTCTGAATCCACCATGTCCTCACAGCTTTTTCATCTTGAAAGATACTCCAAGGCCTGAAATATTATCCCTAGAAAATTGTGGTATATGATTGTGATGGAAATGTCATTTGTTTTTTTCTTAGTATATTTCTTTAGGAATAAATGCGGTGGCATAACTCAAGTTGTTTTTCTAAGATTGCTAAGGAAAATACATTCAATTGAGAATGTGTATCTCTTTTGGATTATATTCAGATATTTAATTGTTGTTGTCTTGGAGCTTGCTCTATCACTGGAGGAGAAGTGACAAGAAACCTTATGTTTGATGTTTGGAGGTTGCAAGTGAAGGTTGCTCATTGGATCCAACATCTTTTTATTTGTCTCAATATTTGCATCTTTAATCTCAGTGACAGTAACATGTATGAACAGACAGATGGCCAAGGTTTCTAGTTTGATCTGGATGCTATGAGAATACCAGTGAAAAAGATTAAATAAGAAAGAATTACTGAAATCCCATATAGCCCATTTCACACTTTTCTCCAGGTTTTCTTCTGGACCCTCCACTGTAAAATAAATATTTGTCTCATTGAGTAGGGGGACAATCACTTCCTTTTAAGGAGTATTTACTTTTACTTGTCTTTCATCAGTAATAACACTGGGGCTGAAGTCATAAGTCTTAACTTTGAATTCCTACAATGTCACTGACTCACTATGTGACCTTAGAAATATCATTTTCCTTTACAACTAAAATGACTCTCCCTAAAATTAACATGGAACTCTTAAATGCAAAATCTAATGACCTTTCCTCAATCTTTATTCTCCTTTACCTTTCTGCAGCCTTTGACACTGTTGATCACTCTCTTCTCCTTGACTATCTTTTCTAGGTTTTGATAATCCTGCTCTCATTGTTTTCCTCTTTACCTGTCTGGCTCTCATTCTCAATCTTCTTTGCTATATCTTCATCCATGGTACATCCACTGATTCCAGATATCCTCCATGACACTTTACTGAGTATTGTTCTCTTCTCTCTATATATTATTTCCCTCAGTGATCTCATCAGCTCCCATGGATCCAATTACTATCTTGATGCTGATGCTTCTTAGATTTACTTATATAGTTCTAACCTCTTTCCTAATTTTTAGTCTTTTGTATTCACCTGCCTATTGACCATTTTGAACCGAATATCCCATAGACATCTTCAACTCATCATGTCTAAAATTGTACATGTTGTTTTTTCTCCAAAACCTTCCCTGAGGGAATGTCAAATTTCAAATTCAGTGATATAGCCACTAAAGTTTGCCTAGACAAGTCCAAGAACCAGGGCCATCTAGATAAATATAACCAGGCCAATTCATATTTGTCTCCAGATATGGTTAAAATAATATTCATGGTATTTCAGAGTTGAAGAGGACTTCCAAGAACATGGACTCTGACCTGTACCTGAACAAGCATTCTCTTTATGCATACTTGACAAGTATCTATCTTTGGCTTGGAGACCTCCTAATGGAGTGGGAAGAAACCATTGACTCTCCCAAGATGGCCCATTGCATTTTTTGGATGAATCTCATTGTTTATAGAATTTTCCTGACACAGAGTCCACATCTGCTTTCCTATAACTTTCGGCCACTGGTATTACTTCTGGTCTCTGAGGACAAGCAGATAAATCCAATCCCTCTTTTTGGTGATAGACTCTCCAATATCAAAAGATAGCTATCCTATTTCCTCCTAGTCTTTTCTTCTCTTCACCAGCCATCCTCTATTCCTTCTACTGATCCTTACATGGCATGAACTTGAAGCCCTTCACTCACTGTTATGAGTTATTCTCCTATATATCAGTCTTTTCCAAAATGTGGTACATTTCCAAAATGTGGGACTGAATTCAGTATTCTAAATGAGGTCTTTCTGGAACAGAATTAGCAAATAACATAATATTTGAATGCATTTTGTACCAGGTCTTGCATATGGTTGAGGCTTAATAAATGCTCGCTTCCTTCCTTTTCTTCCTCAGAGTACATCTTGCAAGACTGTTCCCACCTTGATCCTAGAGAGGAAGTTCTCTCCCAATACAACCAAAGACTATGTTAATCTTTTTTGGCAACCACATCATATTCTCGGGCATGCACTCATCTGACATCAAGTAATTCATAGGGATCTGTTTCATTTGCAACCAATCTAGCAAGTCAATTAAAATAAGTTAGAAAAGAAACGCATCAAACATTCTTTAAGATTTATGCATTTTAAATCCAGGAAATTTTGTAGAATGGCTTCTCTTGATACTTCAATTTGTAGTAAATATGTCATAGCTCTTTAATTGCAGTAAACACATCCATAAAACTATTGGCCCAAACCCTTCTTTCCATGTATCTCAACATGTATGAACCAGCAACTGTGAAAATATTTACATTTGACTAAAATTATGTCTTTTGTAAAAATACTGCCATTGACATTGTTTTCAATTACTTGTCACGTAAAATATCCAGGGAAATCTTTGTTACTGGTTGGATGAAGTCAGATTATTTTCAGTTTCTTCAGTCAGTTGATATAGTTTATTGTTTTTCCCAGTACAACACAGATATCTATCCTAAATGACTAGCCCCATAAATAATAAGACAAAGAGGTATGACTTTTAAGTTTTTCAATATTTTCTCATTTTTTTTTACTATACATGTATCCCAATTTTGGAATTTTCTGCTGCATGTATGTGTATGTGTCCACATGAATTCAAGGCTGGCCTTGTAAGTGGTCATTAATATAATATGATTTCAGGGCTGCTGGAAAGACAGCCTTTCTTCATCAGTGGTTTCCCTATTAATCCTAATGCCTGAAAATTTCACTATTGAAGATTAATTCCTTTGGCTTAAACTTTGTATCATATTAAGTTGAAAATATCTCTTGGAAGAAAATGCAAACAGATTGAGTTAAATTAGGCATTTATACTTACTAGCTGTATTTCCCTGGATAAGTCACTTAATAAATGAAGTCTAATTTCATTATCTTCAAAATGGAGTTAACAATAGCACATACTTTAAAGGGTTGTTGTGAAGCTAAATGAGCTAATATATGTGAAGTAATTTGCAAATCCCAAATCCCTATATAAAAAGGTGAGCTACTGTTATAATTATTAACTAATTAGTGTGAAAAAGTTAATTAAATCTTTTCTTAGAGCAAGTTTTGATTGGGGATGGGGTAGAATATGCTGTATGTGGCTCCTGGGCACATAGTAAGAGGAAGTATGGTATCACTGAGAACAAAAAGGGTAGACTATGAATACCACAAACTAACTTTGTCTTCCTAACAATTTTGCTGTAGGCTGGTCATAGGTAGATTTATGAGCTTGACTTTGGGAAGAGTTTTTAAAGGTTTTTTTGTTTAGAAAAAATCATGCCCTTTTGAATCTGATTGAACTATTTAGGCATCTTGTGGAGAGGAAAATTCCAATGAGATCTGGCTTCTTTCCATTTGTATAGGGAGACTGAACCAAGAAATTTGCATCTTTTTCTCTCCAAGGTGCAGTCTAGTGGAATATTGTCAAATAAGTCAAGGAGACTCCTTAAGGCTCAGAAGATGGACCTTGGAGTTCCTGGAGCTATTCTGAAGATAGGAGTGGGGAGGGTTTCAAAGTCATTGGTTAAAATCTTAATTTCCAAATGTTCCATTTCTTCTATTAACCTGAGGAAATGCCTGCTGTTTGTTATATTTTATGCCCTCTTGTCTTGTCATGGGAAGGTAGTTTTTCTTCTGTAATATTTTGGTATTTTGGAATTGAGGAAAGGGATCACCCAAACAAATTATTGATTGAATAATTCTTTGATATGGTGACAGCTAGGCAGAATAGACGAAGTGATAAATCTGGAGCCACAAGAACCTGGATTCAAATCCCTACTCTGATATTTATTAGTTATGGGAACATGTTCCATATCATTTGACCTCTATGGGCCTCAGTTTAGTTTTTTTAAATTGGCACTACTGTCAACTATAATTAGTTTCATGTTTTAAGGCCCTTTCTCAATGACTTTAGGAAGCAATTCTTTGTTTTGTTTTGTTTTGTTTTGTTTTAAACCCTTGTACTTCAGTGTATTTTCTCATAGGTGGAAGAGTGGTAAGGGTAGGCAGTGGGGGTCAAGTGACTTGCCCAGGGTCACACAGCTGGGAAGTGGCTGAGGCCGGGTTTGAACCTAGGACCTCCAGTCTCTAGGCCTGACTCTCACTCCACTGAGCTACCCAGCTGCCCCCTCGGAAGCAATTCTTTGATGTACAATTCTGGATACCTAAAAAGAATTTATCCCCCACCCCCCAAAGGTGCAAATTGAAGTGAAAAATCTGTACCTAGGAAGTTTGGAGACAAATTATGTTAATATAAATAATCCAAATATCATTTGGCTTCATTTTGGGTCCCAATTTTAAACAACTTACACATTTCAATCAGACTTACATTAAAAACATTGATAGCTAAATAAACAGAGTGAGTACATGATTAATGTTTTTAAAATAGTAAACACTTCACATTTGTAGCATTCCTTTAGCAGATTGGCCTGGTAAACCTTGTTTTCATTCCTGCTTGGCAATCTGTGTTTTATTTATTTATTCACTCTCTTTATGGTAGAATGCCTCTATTTTAATTTATCTTTGGTCTTAATTTACTCTTGTGGACAAAGTGAAAATGTCTACAATGAATGTAAGTTCTAAAACAATTAGAAAACATAAGACTTTGAAAACCTAATTGCCCTTTTAAAAGCAAGACGTGCATTTAATAAAGCAATACCATTAGTAGCTATTTTCTTTATACTTTAAAAGATTCATAGCATTGAGTTCTATGTTTATTATTTGGCAGTTTTATAAAAAAATAGGTAGGCAAAGTAGAGGCAGTTTTTCTTAGATTATAATCTTCAGAGGTAAAGGAAAAATAGTTAAAGTATTCAGCTGTCACATAAAATTTAAAATGGTAGCTATAATTCAGCTTCTGTTTCCAAGTAGTTGGGTGGTTTGATAGATAGGATGATGGACATGAAATCGAGAAGATTTGAGTTCAATTTTTGCCTCAGACACCAATTACGTGTGTGGTTCTTAATCTCATTGCATCTTACTTTCCTTATTTATAAAATGAAGGTGGGGTGGATGGAGAGGGAGAGATATCCTTTCTTATGATCTGTCATCCTGTGTCCATTTAAAAATCAAACACACAAAAAGTGAATGGAATGTTCCTGCTGGCAAGGACTTTTTTTTTTTGTTGTTGCAGTTTTTGATTTTGTTTTCTTAGAGCCAGTCAACATGTTGTAGTGGATACCTGAATTCAACTTCTGCCACTGATACATTCTAGTTCTGTGCTTTAACTGATGTTACTTAACCTTTCAGTGCCTCAGTCAGTGCTTTAAGACCAAAAGCTGCAGAACAATTACTGATTGGCATTGGTAGAGGGAATTTTCCTCCCACAGAAGCTTTACAAAAATAAAGTCACAAGTCTTGAAGAAAATTCTCAGGGCTTTGCATGTATTGAATAGAATTTAATTTGAAAAGTGGCAAGTTAAGGGGCCTGTTAGTAGGTTTTAATTTCTGACTTGTTGCTTTTGAGATTCTAAATGAAGAATCTTCTTTTTGCCTAGAGAGAGGAAAAGGTCCTAGAAATGAAGCTCAAGTAGGGGGTGCCAACAAGGGCGAAGCTATCATTAATATCTGTTTTCATTTGGTTTAATTTTAAGCCATGCCAACCCCGAGAAAAACAGATTGAGACATTTGACATTAACATCATGCCTAAATTTTTGAAGCTGTTTACTCGTTTGACTTCCTTCCTCAAGTCTCTCTCTACTCCAGTCCTTTCTTTACCCAGCTGTCAAGGTAAACTTTCAAGTACACAGATCTGATTATTTATGCCAATAAATAATCCTAAAGGCTTCTTAATACCTCCAGGATCAAACATACGTGGAGATACCTTGTATGCCGTGAGAGTCTGTCCCCTTACATGTAGCACGGAGGTATCATTATGTGATTTGAAGGTATATAGAATGGTATCTCTAGATTTTCTCTCCCCATCCTTTTCCAAGCAAGATTTTAATTCCCATAAAGAGAGTAAATAGGAATTTATATTTAACTGTTCATGTAATTATCATTAATCTAAGGGATGTGATTTTGAAGTTTGATTTAAGTTCTGAACACTTTCATTATTATTTTGGAATGAGGAAAACAGGATCCTAATCTCTATATCCAAGGCTTGACCCTTTCCCACCAAATACCAGCTCTACAATGAACACACATATCACTTAACCAAGAAAATCTAGTTGTCCAAATTAGTAGCAAAACAGAAATCAGAGAACGTATACATAAAAGAATATATGAGTGAAAAAGTTCTCCCACTGGGAGTGAGGAAACTCAGATAAATTAAGAGAGAGAATCCTACATATCACTCATGGGTAAGTTCCCTTAAATCTCTGGTGTAGCAAACTGGCAATAGACACATGATGGAGACTGCCAGCTTCTCTCATGTCTCTCTGGAGCCTTTTCCTCCAGAAATTTAAAGTGGAGTTGGCCTCGTCTAACTTCTGTCTCAAAGCTGGAAACCAGAAGTGCCCAAAGTGACTCAAAGCTAAAAGGGATCTTGATGTCTGAATTGCTCTTCTGTCTCTAATTCTGCCTGGCCTATGTTTCATGTAGGCATAGGGCATTAATCTTCATCAGTGAGGAGAGCCCTATACCAATGGACTTTGGGACTGGGACTACATATTAAATCATATTTGGCACTTAATGACTTTTATAACCTGGATTCTTCCTAGCTTTTCATTTTTTTTTAAACATATTATTCCCTGTCAAGTATGCTGGTGAAACTGTTTTCTTTGCTGTTTCTCACACAACACATTCCATCTCCTGTCTCCAGGCATTTTCACTATCCCCTCATGCCATGAGTTTTTTCTTTCCTCATTTAAATCTTCATGACTTCTTTCAAGTCCTAACTAAAACCCCACTTTTACAAGAAGTCTTTTCTGACTCCTCCCTTTAATAGTATCCCCTTTGACTCTGTTGATTATTTCCAATTATCCAATGCAGTGGGGATGGAGCCAACATGGTAGTTTAGTAGCAGCAAAAGCCAAAATTGCTCTGAAAATCCTCCCAAACAATCTTTAAAAAACACCTCAAAATCATACGAGTCAAAAACCAACAGCAAAAGGGAGTGAGGGAGCTTTCCCACTGAATACAACATGAAAGGTAGACAGAAAGAATTGATTCTCATGGTATAAGGGGGGAACCAAAAGCATATTCAAATGCATCAGAGGAGTACTGGCTGACCGCCCCACAACCTACTGCACCAGTTTCCCTGACTGGGCAAAGGCCAACTTTAGGATCCTGGAACCCAGGCTATACCAACAAAAGAGAACCTCAGACCTACCCCTTGAATCCTTAGGCCTTGGCACCAGCCCACTGTGAGGCCCAGAAGTTCATAGCTCTGGGCCCGTTCATACCTGTGCTACTGTGGTGAAGACCTAGCCTCAGGACAAAATAGCTCACAGTCCGCTGAGCCCTTCAAGCCAGTAACAGAGGAGAAATCATCCAGCAGCTTTCAGAATTTCCAGGTCACAGGCAAAAATGGGCAGGGATAATGATCAAATAGCAAAAGAAACACTTAACCCTTGAAAATTTCTACGGGGACAAAGAGCAAAGCACAGAATCAAGAGAGGATGGTGAGATCCAAGCAACTACATGCAAAACTTTTTAAAAAATGAGAATTGGTCTCAAACTTTTGAAGAATTAAAAAAAGAATCAAAAAATCAAGTAAGACAGGTCCACAAAAAATTGGGAAAAGTAATTAAAGTAATTTTTAAAGTAATACAAAAAGAAAATAATAGTTTAAAAAGCAAAATTGGTCAATTGGAAAAAGAGGCACCAAAATCGAATGAAGAAAAGATTTCCAGAATCTATTTGCCAAGATAAACACAGGAATTATATGAACATGATTTGAAAAACATTAATTTCTCGTGGGTAGCCTGAGCTAATATAATAAAAAGGATAATCATACCTAAATTAATTTACTTATTCAATGTCATAGCTCTCAAACTACCAAAAACTATTTTATAGAAATAGAAAAAATAATATAATTCATCTGGAAGAACAAAAGGTCAAGAATATTAAGGGGACTACAGTGATCCCTCACCTATCATGGGAGTTATGTTCCAGAGACTCTCATAATATGTGAAAATTTGCGAAGTAGAGGCATTATATATATATACACACACACACACACACACACATATATGTATATATATATATATATATATATATTAAGGCTTTATAAATCCTTCCCACTCTCCTATAAATCTTTTTCATACTCTTATTAACTTACTGTCACTGAGCCAATCAATGCTCAGGATACAGAACACAGCACTGTGGTTTGTCACCTTTCATTCCATCATCCAATAGCATGCTGCAATAAGTGTAACTCTGTGATATAGAATTATATATATATATATTTTTAAAAACTCACAATACAGTGAAGCTGCAATAAGTGAACCTTAATATAGCGAGGGATGATTGTAATGAAAAAAAAAGTGAATGATGGTAGCCTAGCAGAACCAGATCTTAAACTGTATTAAAAAAACAGTAATCATCAAAACAACCTACGACTGGCTAAGAAATAGAGGAGTGGATCATTAGAAAAGATTAGGGGTAAATGACCTCAGCAATCTAGTGTTTGATGGACCCAAAGATCCAAGCTTTTGGGATAAGAACTCACTATTTGACAAAAACTGCTGGGAAAATTGGAAAACAGTATGACAAAAGTTAGGTTTAAATCAATATCTCACACCCTATACCAAAGATAAGGTCAAAAAAGATATATGACTTAAATTTAAAGAATGATATTATAAATAAATTAGGTGAACATAGAATAGTTTACTTGTCAGATCTAAGGAGAAATGAAGAATTTACGACGAAACAAGACATGGAGAATATCACTAGATGTAAAATGAATAATTTTGTTTATATTAAATTTAAAAGGTTTTGTACAAACAAAAACAAGACCTATATGAACTTATGCAGAATGAAATAAGCAAAACCAGGAAATCATTATACACAGTAACTGAAATATTGTGGTACAATCAAATGTGATAGACTATGCTATTAACATCAGTACAGTGATCTAGGACAATTCTGAGGGATCTATGAAAAAGTATGCTATCTACCTCTACAGAATGAACTGTTGGAGTAGAAATGCAGATGAAAACATGATTTATCAGTTATTTATTTTGGTATATGATTTGGGGTTTTGGTCTTATAAGATTATTCACTTATAAAAATGAATAATGTGGAAATGTATTGTGTGATCATACATGTATTACCCAGGCTGAATTGCTTGTCAGCTCCAGGAAAGAGAAGAACAGAGGGAGACAACATGAATCATATAACTTTGGAAAACTTATTTGTAAATTTGTAATTAAAATAAAAAATAAAGATAAAACTAAAAAAATTAAGTTTATTACAAGAAATTATCCTAGAAAACTACCCTGATATTCTTGAATAAAAAGGTAAAATTGAAATTGAAAGAATCCACACATCACCCCTGCAATAAATCCCAAATGACATCTCCCAGGAATGTTATGGCCAAATTCAAGAACTCCCAGGGCAAGGAGAAAATACTGCAAACAGCCAGAAAGAAACAATTCAGATATCATGAGACCTCAGTCAAGATTACACAGGATCTGGCAGCTTCTACATTGAAGGACTAGAAGGATTGGAATTTGATATTCCAGAAGGCAAGGGAACTGGGTGTACAACCATGAATCACCTACCCATTAAAACTGACTATGCTCTTTCAGGGGAAGGTATGGTTATTTAATAAAATAGAAGATTTCCATGCATTTCTGAAGAAAAGACCAGATTTAAACAGAAAATTTGATGTCCAAATATAAAATTCAAAAGAACCATAAAATGGTAAATAAGAAAGAGGAAAAAAAATAAGACTTCAATAAGGAAAAATTGTTCATATTCCTACATGGAAAAATGATATCTGTAACTCTTAAAAATTGTCATCATTATCACAATGGGTAGAAGAAGTATACACATACACAGAGTGTGGTAGTAAGTTGCTTAGGATGATATATAAAAAAAAGCAGTAGGGGTGAAAAAAGAGTATTGTATTAAGAGAAATGGAAAGAGAGAAGTAAAATAGGATAAATTATATCACATAAAGAGGTGGGGGGGAATACTATTATGGTGGTTGGGAGGATGAGGATGGCAATGGGTAATACTTAAACCTTACACTCATTGGAATTGGCCCAGAAAGGGAAGAACAGCCAGATTCATTGGGGGGAAGAAGCCTGTCTTACCCTATAGTGAAATAGAAGAGGAATAAGAAAGGGGGTGGTTGGGATGGGATTAATATAAGGGAGCAAGAAGTTGTGGTGGGTGATTAAAACACCCTATAGAAAAGTAGGAGGGGAATAAAAAGGGTGGTGGTGGGAAGGTGAGTAATATAAAGGAGGGGGAAAGGGGCAGTGACTAAAAGCAAAACAATGCTGTGGAGTGAAAGAGTGAAAGGAGAAAAGGGAAATCAAGATAGAGGGGAATACACAGATAGTAATTATAACTGTGAATGTAAGTGGGATGAAATCACCTATAAAAGAGAAGTGGATAACAGAGTGGATTAAAAACGTTTTTTAAAAAGTGGATAAAAAATTAAAATAAACAACATATGTTGTTTACAAGAAACACATTTGAGGCAGGTAGACACACACAGAGTAAAGGTGAGAGGCTAGAGCAAAATCTACTAGATTTCACTGAGACAAAAAAAGCAGGAGTAGCAATCATGATCCAAAGCAAAAATAGATCTGGTTAAATGAGATAAGGAAGGTAACTACATCTTAATAAAAGGTAGTATAAGCAATGAAGAAATAGCAATACTTAACATATATGTACCAGATGGTATTGCATTCAGATTTTTAAAGGAGAAACTAAAGGAGTTTAAGGAGGAAAATTATTCTAGTGGGATACCTCTACCTTCCCCTATCAGAACTAGATATATCGAACTAAAATAGAAATAAGAAGTAAGGGAAGTGCATGAAATTTTAGAAAAGTTATATTTAATAGCTATGTGGAGAAAATTGAATAGGGATAAAAATAAAATATTTCTTTTAAGCAACATAAGTACATATACAAAAATTGACTAGGTACTAGGGCATAAAAACTTCACAACCAAGTGCAGAAAAGCAGAAATAATAAATGCAACATTTTTAGATCATAATGCAATAAAATTATATTCAAGAAGGCTTCATGGAAAGGCAAATTAAAAATTAATTAGAAACTAAATAATCTAATTCTTCAATAAAATGCATCAAAGAATAAAACATAGAAGCAATCACTGATTTCATGGTAGTGAATGACAATGGGGAGACAACATACCAACTTATCCAATACATATCATGTTTGTACACATCATTTATTTGTTGTTTCCTTTGTTAAAATAAGAGCTCCTTGAGAGAAAGGGCTAGTTTTCCCCCCTTTCTTTAGTACTTAGTATAGTGCCAGGTACATGGTAGGCATTTATGAAATGCTTATTGACTTGACTCATTGACTTAACTATTCCATATTCTGATGTAACCTTTACCAAAGGCATCCTACCTGGTATTTTATATAACTTTTACCAGGTTATTTATCTCAGCAAAACCCTCAGCATTAAGATAGGATAATCTCATTTATCCAGTGGAGGAATTCTTAGTAGAAAGATCTTTCTCATCAGAACAATGGATATATGTATATATTTACATATATTTGTCCCTATTTTTTGGCCATTTTTTTGTACCCTATCCTTTATGACCCCATCTGGGAATTATTTTGCAAAGATACTAGAATGGTTTGCCATTTCCTTCTCCAGTTTGTTTTACCGATGTGGAAACAGAGGCAAACTGAGTTAAGTGACTTGCCCAGGGTCTCAGAGCTAGTGTCTGAGGCTATGTTTGAACTCAGGAAGATGAGTGAGTCTTCATGACTCCAGGACTAGCACTCACTCCACTGCTTCACCTACCTATATGTATGTGTGTGTATGTACATATATACATATATATGCATATCTCTGTGTGTGCATATCTCTGTGAGTGTGGGTGTAAAAAATCCCTGACTTTATAGAAGTAAGAGCAATAGGTAAGTGATGGAGACTAGCTTGAAGCCCAAGTGAGGATATGTTAGAGGGAACAAACAAAGAGAGTTGCTGACTAACATAGGCTCCTGAGCTTTAAGTTAAAGTTGCGGTTGGGAGAGAGAATATTCTATATCTAGTAGACATAAGAATCCAAAAGCATTATCTAGTAGTATTCATCCCAGATAGAACTGCATGGTATAGTCTTGAGGTAAGTCTGGCTATAGTGGATAACTCAGAAAGATTGAGGCAAGTCTTTTTTTTGTACATGTAGGAGAAGAGTTAAATGTTAAGGTTTCTGTAAACTTATAAATTTTCCTTCCTAAGTATGTGCCTCCTTATAGTGTATAGGAACATAAGCTAAGAGAATAAAATAATCCTCCTTCACAAGAAGCACAAACTTTAACTGCCTGCTAGTTTCAGGAAGTGGCCAGGTCATCCTGAGCTCATAAAGACTAGACCACCATTATATCCTTTCATGAACTCTATCTTCCCCCAAAACGTATCACCCTCAGACTACCTTCTTTCTCTGTCTCTCTTTGCCTCTGTATTAATTTGTGTGCCATGGTGGACTTCTCCTGGCTCTCTTCTTCTGGGGAAAACTGAGATGAGAGACATGCACTGGTATGAATAAAGAACTTTGACATTCCCCTGATCATTGCTTGTTTCATTTACTTTCTTGAATTCAAATGGATGAGTCATGGCTCATGTCCCCTTCTTAGGGAACTAGTTTCCTAGAATTCAGTTTCCAATAGAAAAAAAAATCTTGACTTTATAATAAATGGTTCAATTGAACAAGACTTTATGAAGCTTCTATTGTGCATAAGGCACTTTAGACACAAAGAGAAAAACAAGCCAGTCCCTGGCATCCAGGAACTTATATTCTTCCTGAATATTTCTTCCTCATTATTAAATAATACCTACAATTTATTTAGAAATGTTAATATTTTATTAGTAAATATTTATTAATGTTAGTAAAAGGTTTTATTTTCTCTTTTCGAGATTTCAAAATAACAGGTTATTTAAATTGAACCTTCCTTGGAACTGCTGTCCTGTTAATTGTGTAGCTTTTCATAGGCTCAGCATCGTGCTTACTGCTAAATCAAGGACACAATTGCTTTTGTAAAGTAGTTCCTAAGACAGAAAGATAATAGACAGTCAGCAAATTCACATCCTTTCCTCCTTTCCTCCACCCCTCTCAAAGGTCTGACATTCCCAAACTGGTCCTATTGCTTTGCAGTGATTATGTTGTCAATTATTTTTTCCTTAGGCTTTAGATCAGGGGAGATCTCTTAAAATCTAGTCATCTGCAGTGACTCTTTTCAGTGTGGACAAATGATAAGGATTAAGGAGTTGAGTCCTTAGCTAGGAAAGAAGGGATAATATAGCATCATATTCTTTTTCTCTTTCTTTTTCCTTAAAAAAAAAACAAACAAAACCTGCATCATCAAAGCCCTACTTCTCTCCCTTTAGTCTCTTGCTAAATGAGCTTTAGTTATCTCATACACTAATGACCTTGCAGAGTTTGAAATTCAACTGGGAAGGTATAGTTCAGAGAGGGCAGATAATTTGCTGTATCCATTCCCCTGGGATACATTAAGTCTGATCATATCATCCATTATGTACTTCGCTTTATGTTTTTATCACATATTCTAAACAAAGTATCATCTGGGCAACAAGATACATTTTCCAGTATTTTGGTAACTAATGACTTTCAGATGCTTTTGGAAAAAAAAAAATTTGGAATGCCCCACACATCAGCCTGAGCTCACCATGCCATCTGTACTCTCGGCATACACGATTTAAATTTAAAGCCATATAGAATTGAAAGAATGCCTAATCTATGCTGTGAGTTACTAAGTAGTATGGGCAAAAAATCTTGGGCCTAATCAGATCTCATTTAATAAATGATTCCTATCGGCAAAGCCCTCCTCGCACCTTCCCGTGGGAACAGGGGTGCTTTCTTTTGTACAAGGACAAGACAGCTCAGGAAGGTCTTCTGTGACACCATTTGCTTCTCTTCTCCATTCCATGCCTGGCAGGGCTTGGTCTTCTACGCCGGCCTGTGGGGCCTTAAATTGAATTTACAGAAATCAAACTCGAGTTCTCTTTACTCCTTGATGTCCTCCCAGGTGAGCTCCTGGGCTTCATGCTAATACTTCTAAAGCAAGCAAACTTTAAGCTAATTATGTGCTGGTGTATTCTCCCTTGCTGAATTTTGGCAGGTTGCTTCTGTAAATTATGAAAAATAAATGTGAAATATGCAGATGTCTTTTGTTTGAAGCAGCTGTTTGGTCCGTCTTGCCAGAATCTAATCAGCTGTTTCCCATGGGGTTTTCAGCCCTCTCTGCTCACCCCTCTCCCCCCACAACAAGAGTGTCCAAGAGCTGCTTGAAAACATGAAGGGATGGTAATGGCTCATCACAGGCATTTGAGGAAACCTCTTTCAAACTACTTGAGTTAGAGGTCTTTGTTAAGGAGAACAAAGATGGAAAGAAATTCAGATTAAATGGTGATTCTGGAATATAAATTCATAGCAGTATGGGGGTTTTCTCTTATTGGGGTTAGAGAAAGAAGGAAGAAGACAGTCAATAAGACATTATTTAGTGCCTACTAATTTACCAGGCATGGTTTTATTAAGTGCTGGCAATAAAAAGAAGGCAAAAACCCCTCCAAAACAAGACAAAAAAACCTTCCTGCTTTCAAGGAGTTCAAATTCTAATGGGGAGACAATATGCAAACTATTATATAAAAACAAGATCACTGCAGGATAAATTAGAGATAATTTCAGGGGGAAGACCAGCTTTAGGGGGTTTTCAGAAAAGTCTTCTTAGAGAAGATGGGATTTTAGCTGGTATTTTCAATAATAGGTCGTTTTCTGGCTACTTGACCTGGTTTTCTTTTCAATTCAGACATCAATAGTGCAGTGACCCTCAATGGTTATTATGATTGTTAAAATGATCACACTGCTCATGCCATCTTCCAATCTTCTCCCACAAAGAGACCTAAGTAGGATCAAAAGGTCTTACATTTATCTAATTGAGTTGATCAAGGTGAGTTTTCAAATAGGAGAACATAGGCACAAAAGATCTGTTGTTATTTGTTTTTATATGGCAAAAAAAGAAAAAAAATGTTCAGGCTTAAGTGAACGGTTTATTTTGGGGGGGGGGGGACTTTTCCATACCTGGAAGTGATTAATTAAACACTCCCAAAATTTAAGTTGAATTATGTATTTGGGTAAAGGGTATTTCAGATATGCAAAATTCATCATGTATCAATCAATAAGGATTTATTAAATACATATGTTATGGTAGTATAAACACCCTCCCTCACTCTTGCCTGCATAGAATACACATGTAGTTGGACAGGGCAGTGGCATGAAATATAACTTTGTGACTATACATATAGAGGAAGATAAAATTTGAGATGTCCCATAATTGTGGAGTGACTTTGACACACAGAGGGAAACAGCATTTGAGAAAAATAAAGTTTAGAAAAGGTGAGGAATAAACTTTTTGAGCCTCAGAGAGGGGGAAATCAACTGTTAATATGGTCTTTGATTCCTAGGGCTTGCAGCCCCAAAGACTGCTAAGAACTGATTTCCTTGGTGAGATCTGGTAAAATGACTTTCTCCTTGGTTAAGCTGAGGTTTTTGTCTTGGTCCCAAGTCAATGAGTCCATTTACACTTGCATATTCTATTTACTAATGTAATAATAGATAGATATAATTCTACACCAATACCTCTTTTGTAATGAAGGGATATTTCAGCTTGGAATTAGCTTCCTATTTCTCCCATCCCTATTAGCAAATAGACTAAAACCCTTCTTGAATCATTCCACAATGTAGGAAATATCAGTGTGCTTAGAGATGGGATAGTTTATGCCATGTATATTTCTATCTACATTATCTCTATTTCTCTCTGTCTGTCTATCTATCTATCTATCTATCTATCTATCTATCTATCTATCTATCTATCTATCTATCTATCTATCTATCTATTTATCTTTCTATCTCTTCCTTCCTTTCACAAGGGCTGTTCAACAGCCATATTCTCCAGAGTTTAAACTATTGCATGAGCTAATTTATATTATATTAGTCAACAGGAATAAAAAGACAAAAATAAAATAATATCTTCCTTCAGACAGTCCACATTCTATCAGAGGGCAGAGTGTGTATTGTTTATATACATATATGATGAGAAAGAAAGAGAAAGATTTGGGGGCTAGAGTACTAGAAGGTGGGGGAATCTGGAAAGACCTCATGTAGAAGATGGTACTCTAAGCTTTTAAGAAAACTAGATATATGTGAGGAGGGAGTAGTATAGCCTGTGCAAAGGCAAAGAGTTAGGAGCTGGAAAGTTTGAGATACAAAAGAGCAAGGGGGCTATTCTTGCTATACCAGAGTTAATAAAAAGCAATAATATGTTATTCTACAAAGATAGGTGTGAGGGTTTGGAGTTTTTCTATTTGATACTAAAGATAGCCACTAGAGTTTATTAATCAGGTCATACTTGTTCTTTAGGAAAATTACTTTGGCAATATGTAAAAGACACATTCAGTTTCAACCTTCACTGACTCTACCAAGTTCACTGCCTACTTTTTAAGTTAAGAGCTGTATTTCTACTGGATTCTTTTCTTTTAGGAAAATGTCCTCCTTTCTTTTTTGTGCTTATCTTTTGTCATTGTTCAGTTTATGGATAAAATAGAATACAAAGCAGGATAAAATAGACAATTTCTTTAGCAATCAGGTTAAAATTCCAAAAGGAATATTGATCACAATTGAATCTTTACATTCAAGTTTTTGGCTACTGATACAGTTTTAATTGCAATTCTGTTTGGACCAGTTGGGAATTCTATAACAATGTTAATAATATTAATGACAAATATAACAACAACAATAAAAGCATGTGATAATTCTTTATGAATTCATGTCTAGGATTAAAGAGCATATATTTTAAGACTCAACTAAGGCATTTATCTAACTTAACTGCCTCATCAAAGAATATTATTTAAAAAAATAAGCCTCATAAAGATGTATGAATATATAGACCTCTGATTATTCAAAAAATTGTACAAATCAAAATAAATTTGCCTGAGCAATTTAAAATAATTAACCTTTGACAAACCTCCTTCTCTGGTAATGGAATAGTAACTATATGAATAAAAGATAAGTCGTGACATTCAATGAATTACAATATTCATTCCATAAATTACTTGATATAATAGCATCATAGACTACATTTTTGTAACACAAAAAATGTCCCAAATACCATTGAGTCCATTCATTTTCACTACATGGTTAGCAGTGAAGTTGGCTGATTACTTTTTGCTTTCTGCAGATTTCTTTCAATGAAGTCTTTATTACTTTCTCCAAAATATATCTATTGTCAGGTTGTCAGCCATTTATACAGTGCATGCATCTGAAAGAATATGAGTCTTATGTTCACACACTTGAATAGTTCATGGAAATGAAGAAGGCTGGAGTTACCTGATTTGAATTCAGTTCAAGCAAGATGAGTAGAGTGGAATTATCCATTCTCTGTTTTACCAATATGTGCAAGCCTCTATCCCCTCCAGTTGCTGCTGTGACAGCAAGGAGGCCATTTGACCTTAGTTAGGCTTCTAATCTCTGTGCTTCAGTTGTCTTATCTTTAGGGCCAGTGGGTGATATTCACTTGCTTCCCCAATAGCTCTGTTAGAACAAGGACTAGGGAGTACACTGCAAAATATCAATGCCTAATCACAGAATGCCTTAACCATGAATTTGCTAATACCAGCTTCAGAATTTGGATGCAAATAAACCTGGGATTTTGGTCCTAAGTGCATCATGACTTTTAATCATAGGAGAATTTATGGGGAGGATTTTTCTCTTGAAAAATGGAGGGTCTATGCATGGGATTCTTGACTTCAGAAATGAATTTCTTTCCTATAAGCTTATTAGTCTGATGCAGAACTTGCAAGATATCATATTGTGACCCATGGACCTCAATGAAATTCGACATGGCAAAAAATATAGCTAAGTAGATGCTGAACCTGAAGTCAAGATGGCCTAGTCTTAGGGCAGCCCAGAAGATAGAGCACCAGGCCAGGAATTGGGAGGATCTAGGTTCAAATCTCCTCAGATTCTTCCTAGCTATGCGACCCTGGGCAAGTCACTAAATGTTACTTGCTTAATCCGTACCACTTTCCTGCCACGGAAACAATACTTACTATCGATTCTAAGACAGCAGGTTAAGATCTTAAAATAAAGATGACCTAAGCTTAAATTCTATACCACCCATTGAACAACTGTATCATCATAAGTCACTTAGCCTCTGTACAATGGTATTAATAATATTTACTGCATAAGTGTGAGGCTCAAAACAATGATTTACTAAAAGCTCTTTGGAAATCTTAAAGCATAAAAGAAGGTCCAGTTATTACTATTAATGAGTCATTGCCAGAGTGAATTAGAAAAATCATGTCATTCACAAATTTCTTGGTAAAACATCATTCAATACACAGTAACTGAAATATTATGGAATGATCAAATGTGATAGACTTTGCTACTAACAGCAATATAATGATCCAGGACAATTCTGAGGGACCTATGAAAAAAGAATGCTATCTATCTCTAGAGAAAGAATTGTTGGAGTATAAATGCAGATGAAAATGTATCATTTATCACTTGCTTATTTAGGTATATGATTTGAGGTTTTGGTTTTATAAGATTATTCTCTTACCAAAATGAATAATATGGAAATATGTTTTGCGTGTTAACACATGTATAACCCAGATTGAATTGCTTGTCAACTCCAGGATGGGGAAAGGAAATGACATGAATCATATAACTTTGGAAAACTTATGTGTAAATTTGTTATTAAAATAAAATAAAGATAAAAAATCATTCAAATCTATATTTTTTTAGTAATAAAATCCCTAAGCCTATTCATGTTCAGTATGGCATATAGTGTAGGTATTGTTTGGTGGAGGGTAGATTATGTGAGTGGCATAGCTTTTAGGAACAAAGAAATTATAGTCCTACTGTACTCTACTGTGATAAGTGCTCATTTTAGGCAGTATATTTTCTGAGATAAAGAGCATCCAGAGAAGAGCAACCAGGCTGGTGAAAGGGCCTCAATTTCATGCCACATGAGGAATGAAAGAACAAAGGATGTCTGTAGCCTAGCAAAATGAAGATAAGAGGGACGTGATAAATGTTTGCAGGTATTGGTAGTATTATCATATCTAAGAGGGGTTGTACTTGTGTTATTTGACTGAAGAAGGAAGAACCAAAATCAGCAAGTGAAAGTTAGAAAGAGGTCAATTTAGACTTAATGAAAGGAAAAACTTCCCAATAATTAGAACTTTCCACAAGTGGAATGGGCTGCTTTGGAAAGTAGTTGGTACCTCTTTGGATGTCATCAAGACAAGGCCAGATGACCACTTGTTAAATATATTATAATGAATATCCCTTTTCAAATATTTTTAAGACTAATTTCAAAATTTTCAAATTTTCAAATACTATTGGGCAGCTGAGTGGTGCAGTGGAGAGAATGCTAAGCCTAGGGTCTGGAAGAATCATCTTTCTAGATGTTTATTGTGTGACTTTGGGCAAGTCACTTAACTCTGCTTGTCTCAGTTTCCTCCTCTGTAAAATGATCTGGAGAAGGAAATGCAAATCACCCTAGTATCTTTGCTAAGAAAAACTTAAATGGGATCACAAATAATTGGACAGGAATGAAAAATGACTGAACAACTCTAGTTACTTTTATCTTCTTCTTCTAGTTACTTATTATCTTCTTCAGATCTACTCTAGTGGTCTTTCTTATTTTTTCCAAAACATACTGATAGTTAATAATAACTGAACATTTATTTAGTGTTTACTACATGTCAAGCACTGAATCAAGAACTTTACAAATATTTTCTCATTTGATCCTCATAACAATCTTGGAAATAGGTGTTATTGCCTCCATTTAATTGAAGGGAGCAGTAGCTTGCCTAGATCACAGCTAGGAAATATATGAGATTGGATTTGAACACATATCTTCTTGACTCCAGGCTTGGCACTATCTTCTGTACCACCTAACTATTATTAGACATTGTAGGAGTTATTTCTAGCTCTGGTAATCTATGATAATGAGAGGAAATTTCAGAACATTGCTGGTTTAGTATATACACCACCCACCTCACCCAACCGAGTCTTTCAAATGTTTTATATATCACAATAGAGTTCCTGCAAATGTAAATTCCCATTTTGAAGAGACTTCACAATCACAGGTGAATGCAATGATAACGCAGAGACAAATCATGATGCATGAGCAGCAGAGTGACACAGATCACGTCTCAATCACCAAACTAATCCTGCACAGTCCCTTCCAGCTCTAGATTTTTGACATTGAACATTATTACCTCCTACCTCTTCCCATGGATGCCAAGAGTCTGCTAAGAATTCATTAGACCATTAAGGCTTAGTTGGCATATTCTTTTCCATCGAATCAAAAAAAGCCTCTGTATGAATTCCATCCTGAAGTTTGGGCTTCAATCAAATGCTGACTTTGCAGTACTAGTTCCCTCAAATGTGTGTACTGATCTGTTTGATGTTCAGTCTTTTGGATAAGGTGTTTACATGAAACTAAATGCCTTCTGTTGTAATCTGGCTATTCTTCAGAATTCACTGAAAGACGTTAATGGAAGAAATTTATGGAAAATAAGACAGGATGGTCCCTACCATAACTCTTTCACTCCCACCTCTCAGACACATTCAGAATTTTGAGGAAATGTTACAAAGTCCAGTTTAATATTTACTTTGTGGCCTCTCCCTCTCACGTAGGAACATGGATCATTTTCTTACCTTGACTCTCTGGATCAGTTAGGGCACTGTTTCTAAATCAGTGAATTGTGACTCAAGTTGGTGTGTCATGAAGTCTTAATGAAAGGAAAAGATTTTTTAAAAAGTTATCATTTATTTGGGAAAATAGTGGGTTCCTCTTGTGCCATAATAAATGACAAACAAGATGATCACAAAAACCTAGAAAGACTTATATGAAGTAATACCAAGCAAAGTGGGATAGAAAGACTTATATGAAGTAATACCAAGCAAAGTGGGAAGAACAAGGAGAACATTGTTCACAGGAACAACAAATAATGTATGATGATCAACTTTGAATGACAACTATTTACAACAAGGCATGGATCTAGGACAACTCCAAGAGACTCGTGACAAAAAAAGGACATCTATCTAGAAGGAACATATGATTCTTTACTTTATTTCCTTCCCCGGCTTCCATTTCATGACAATGCATTTACATAAACTCTCTTAATTCCTGGAATGTATTCCTTTCTCATCTTTATCACCTATCTGAGTTTTATTTTCTTTTTAGATTCAACTTAGATGCTTTCACTCTGTGAAGCCTTCCTGGATCCATCTGGAATTTTCCCTGTATTTTACTTACATATGTATATGTTGTATTTCTCCACCTGCTAGGTATAATGTAAGCTACTTGAGGGCAGTTACTGTTTATTTTAACTTAACATCTAGCATAGTACCTTGTTTTTAATTTTTATTTTTCTGCACCTTAAATTCACCAGTAGTTTATGGTGTGGGTAGAAGGGAAAAGTAATGATTGTCATGATAACACTGAATTGATCAGAGAAAGGGAAGAGAATAGCAAATAACTGACTTCTTATTTCCTATCAAGAGTTAAAGAGAGAAAAATGGAAGAGAAAGCCGTGCCATTATAGCCTTCTTTGGTTCTTTTTTTTTTCTTCTGATCATCCACTTTACTAGTAGTTTTTCCTCAAAGTATCAGTCATATCAATCTCTCTTTGTCATTTATATGTGTGTATGTAAATACACACATATATATCTCAAAATATTCTTAGGAATAGTGTACTATTACTACTCCTAGAATGTAATTTCCTTGAGAGCAGGACTTTTTTTTTTTTTGTCTTGCCTTTGCATCCCTGGTACTTAGCCCACAGCCTCGTCCATTGCAGGTACTTAATAAATGCTTTTTGATTGAGTTGGATTGGATTAGAAAGAATAAGGAAATGAAGGAAAAGAAAGACTTCATCACTTTTTTGTTGTGCATTTTTCCTTCTGACATTGTGTTATAGTAATATACATAAAATGTGTTAATCACAACTCTGTCATTCAGCACCATTGTCAATAGCTTGGTAAAGGTGTAGTTAACACATTTATAAAATTTTCAGATCACATACAGCTGAGAGAAAGCTTACATTGTATATGACAATAAGATCCCAAAGGATCTTAATAGTCTTGAATAAGGATCTAAATCTTCAAAGACGAATCTTAATAGAATAAATATATATTTGAGTTTTTAAAAAGTGACATGAATAGGATGAAGAAGGAAAGGTTAGACAGCAGTGTACAAGAAAAAGGATCTTGGTTTCAGCCAAAGTATAATAAGATATCTAAAAAGGTGAATGTGCTCTTAGGGAACATTAGAGAAAAAATAGTGTCCAGGATGAGGGAAATGGGAGGCTCACTGTTTCCCACTCTGGTCCACTTTAGGAATATCGTGTTTCGTTCTGAGCTCCACATTTTAGGAAGGGCATTGACAAATTGACGTGTGTCCAAAGAAGGATAACCAGGATAATGATGGGACTGGAGACCTTTAATAATGGATAGATGAAAGGAATTAAAACTGATTATCTTGAAGAAAAAAAAAAGACTTTGGGGCATTATAACTATCTTTAATTATATGAAGGGCTAACATGGAGAAAAAGGATTAATGGAAGTTGTCAAGAGACAGATTTTTTTGATCCACAGCAGAATTCAGTTAATGTGGTTCTCTCTTCAATTCTATTCCAGAGGAAATAGCTAGTAGAATACTGAAAAGAATCTTATATGAAGTGGTTTTGCCTATAAGATAGATTATCAGGACAGCATGAAAACAATGCTATCTGAGTTCAGGGTTCATCTAACATATCAATTATACCTTGAATGTAAATAAAGCATTGAATAAGGACAACCATCCTAGAATATTTCACACACACATGTTTCCAATTTTTGACAATAGTCCTTGAACTTAGCTATATGAGTAATTATTCTTTTTGTACTCTTTATAATTGTTAACATTTATATTTTACTTACTTTGTGCTAGACATAGTGCAACACACTTTATAATAATTATCTCAGTACTGATTAAAGTACCACAACTCTGGTGGGGTAGATGCTATTATTATCTTCACTTTGCAGATAGGAAACTGAGGTAAACAAGTTAAATGATGGGCCCAGGGTCACACAACTAGTATTTGAGGTTAAATTTGAACTAAAATCTTCCTGACACTATCCAGTGGCCTATCTATGATGCTACCTAGTTGTCCCTATAATAGCCAGCATTCATATAGTGCTTTCAGGTTTGCAAAGTGCTTTAATACATTATTTCATTTGATCTTCACAATAAACTTATGAGGCAAGTACTGTTATTATCCCCATTTAATGGGTGAGCAAACTGAGGCTGATAAACATCAAGTAGTTTACTTGGCTGATATGCATCTGAGGCAGGACTTGAACTCATCTTCTTTACTTCAGGTCCAACACATTTCTCTGTTACTTAGCTGCCTGGTCATTGGGTAAACCTAGCCTAGTTCTGCAGTCATTCTGAATTTCCATGAAATTTGGCATGATCTATACTATCTATCTAAACCATTCCAATTCACAGGATGCTGAGCATCTGAGTTTAAAGAGGCAATCTGTCTCCACAGCCCTCTTCTTCCTCTGGTGTGTTGTAACTGGGACTTTTTTTCCATAGCACCAAATTTAAATTTATAAGGCACTAATAGAACTTCCATTCCTTCATCAGGTAGAAACAATTTACTTAGCACAAGGTTAGTAAGACTCATTAGTTGAAACTGGAAGCAGCCAGATGGCTACCACTTCCTCCCTGCTCTCAACAGCTGAACCCTGGCAAGTTCCTCCCAGTCTCCCTTGACTTGTTCCCTCCTCTGGCAGTAGCTCCCCCATCAATAGCCTTAGGGGAGGGGAGGCTTGTGGTTCCTTTCCCTAAGGCATTTTTCTAGTACCTCGGGTTCTTTGTTCTGAGGACTTTTATCTTACTTAACTTGTCTTTAAATTGCCTTGAGAATGTCCTTCATGCCTCTTGCTCCAGTCCCTGTATAGCTGTATTTGTCAGATTTTCTAGTTATCCTTTTCCCCCCCAGCTTTGGTTAGCAAAAGGGAAACCTGGTGACATAGCATTACTGTCCTGGAGTATCTTTTACCTTTGGCTTCTTTCCCCCATTTTCCTTCTGTCCTTTCTTCTTATTCTGGACACTGAACTCACAAAAGGACTTGGTCTCTTAAGCTTTCTTATTTCCCACATCTGTAGAAGGAGATGGTTGGAGTTAAGGATTTCTGCGCTCTCTTCCGGTTCTAAAACACCCTCATTCTGTGATCACTTTCTCTTTGTAGCCTAGTTACCTGTGGCAAGGCAGACTCCTCAAATGTATTCTGTGCATAAACCCAGGATTTCTAGGGCTGCAAATATATTCCATTTGAATTTCTTTAAAATGTTGACAGATGTGGATGTAAGCATTATTGAATGCTGAGTTCTACATTTGCATTCAGTTCTGTTATTTCAATGGGGACATTTTTATAAAATAAAAACGTGTTAACGCGTTTCTTGGAACTCTCCAGGCTGACTGGTTTCTGCTGTGGATTTAATTAGCTTAAGTACCATGTTCCTGCGTGGGCTTTGATTTTGGGGAGGCCCTGGTGGTTGTTCTGTTTTGGGGGATCCCTTGGAGAGAGAAGTCCAGTTTTTCATTATCATAATATTAAGTCTGCGCAGATGCTGCTTGTGTAAAAGAATTAGAGTGGGTACCAAGAAAGTAGGGCTGCATGTTCTAACCCTCCCCCTCCTGCTGCCTCCTCTCCCCCCTCCCCTTATCTTCTCCCCCCATCCTCCAGAGTCCAGCTGGAGATTGAATTCTCTTTAGGAGAGGCAAAAAAGCAAAATACTTAGAGGACCAAAATGAAGGAATTATCTCTTTCTATAACCTTGTAGCTCAAATTTATTTTTTTAGAATGAAAGTATTTATGTCTTGTGTGCATATACGTATGCATTCGTGTCTATTACATAGATGGCATTTGCATCTTTGGGTTATTAAAGAAAATGCAATCACTGAGAGATTGTATATCAATAAAGAAAAAAGAAATTCTAGGTAAAATGAATTTATGGGCAATAGTAATGATAATAATGTTATCCTGAGTTTGACATCAATGCACACTCAATATATTCCTATCCTTTCATTGGGTTACTTGATTCTAAAGATATTTCTGGAAGAGGTAAAGAAAATATCTGACCTGTGGTATAGAGCTATCCAGCCACTATAATTGTATTTCAGCCTATTCATGGAAACACCAAATTTCTAACCTTTCTCATCTAATTTCTAGTATATGTTCTATGTGTATATGTTCTAGTTTTTGAACAACTAAACTCAAATTTCTTCTTTTATTGAGGAAGGAAAAGAAAGGGCCCTAATATAAAATAGAAATAATTCATGGTAACCCTTTCAACCATACTAAAGCAGGGAGTCAAGTGGAAACTCAAATATCACTTATTTAAATTAAAAAAAAAAAAAAGAAAAAGGGCTTAGTATCATCTATTTGCTTTATAATTCCTGACAATCTGCTGGCTCTTGGATTTGATGGTGGGGGGAGTGTGGATAGGATTGGGGTGGTTAGGAACAAGAGTGGGAGGGGGAGGCTGGAAAAAGAGGATAGGGGAGGTGTTTAGCTTTCATTTGTAAGCGTGATACCCGCTGCTTTGTTTATGGATTTGATGCTATTCATACAGTCTTTGCAATATTAATTTTTAATTTATGATGCTCATTAGGAGACACTTAAAACAGAACAATTATCATTTATCTTGATATATTATTTACTAGCACTGACTGTCATGGTTAGGGACCTATGATTAGTGAGAGGGGGATTGACAACAGCCTCTGAAAGGTGCTGGGCTAAAGGTATAGGAGCTTAGAAAGCAGTTTGTTGAGACCCAAAGCCCAAAGTTCTGATGTTGAAGCGAAAGCCACATAGTCCCTAATCAAAACTCAGGAGGACTCTTCCAAGACAAGCCTGGAACAGTACTTAATGAACCTGCAGGATCATATTAATGAGACTCTCTGTTAGGCCACCAGTTCATCAATTATTCATCTAGCTGCATTCCTGATATTTTACAGTCTTCCTTCTCTTTTTTGCCTCCGTATGTGATTACTTTTTTTTTTAACCCTCTGTTTCCTTACCTGGAGTGTAAACAAAACTCCTGTGCCAGGGCTGCATTTCGTGGTCCACAAATGTCCAGCCATGTCATCAGTTGGAAAGGTGGACTGTATCCAAAGATCCAGGAAGATGGATACCTGCTTTGTCTTCAAATTTTAATTACTTTTTCCTACAAAAAATTGTATTTATTCAACAACTCCCTATGTGCCATATATTCTTCTAGGAAGTGGGGTTACAAAGACAAAAATACCCATAAGGAGCCCAGTGGAATGCTAAGGAGAAGTTAAAGTGACTAAGTGACTAAATGGATAGAGTGCTAGATTTGAGTCAGGAAGACCTGAGTTCAAATCCTACCTCCATGCATTTTTTTAGCTATAGCATTCTGCCTATCCTTGCCTGGTTCCTTCTCTCTAAAATGAGGTGGTTGTATTCAATGGCCAAATCACTCCAATATCTTTGCTAAGGAAACCCTAAATGAGGTCACCAAGAGTCAAACATAACTGAAATGACTGAACAACAAAATTCTTTCTAGCTTTGACTATATGCTTGAATGAACAGGATGATTAAAAAGAAACTCTTCTTCCACTAGAATGATCTGGGTCATTCAGATAAGGGCAAGTCCTAGGATCATAGCTCTAGGTTGGGTGTTTGTAACTTGGTGTTTGTGAATTTGTTTTTGAAAAATAAAAGATAACTGTATTTGGCTATAACATGTTTCCTTTGCAACTCTATTATTTTATATGTATATATTTTTATATGCATCTATAGATACATGCATGTATAGATATAGATATATAAACACAAATATACATGTTCATATATACATACAAATATGTATAGGAGTGTGTGTGATAGGGAGAATTTTTTAATATAGTCATCAAAATTTAGACTTTGGTAGCAGACTCTTCTGGAGAAAGGGAGAAGAAGAAAAAGGAGGGGAGAGGAAGAGTCATTAAGGGCTAGAACTTATCTAGTTTTTTTTAGTGATATAAATAAAAAAACCTGGACAAGTCAGGCCTCATTCTTCCCTTATAACCCATGTATTGAAAAGATTTAACTTTAGATCTGTCTCTGTAGTTGAACAGAGCTCATCATCTAATGAATTGGAATGGAAATGTGAAATTCTACTTCTTGGGACAAGTGCCATGAATGTATCTGGGGCAAACCACCCAAAAGACTCTCTTTAATCAACTTTCGAGATAAGTTCAGTTGAATTCATTTTGGGGGGCAAGCAGAAATCATGTCACCTGTTAGTTTCCTAGTTTAACAAATTGTTCTTTTAATCTACATACCAAACCCAGTTTATCCGTGCAAAAGGAAAACAAGTATCACGAGTGCCTTCTAAATTTTAAGACTGTGGAACAAAGACCTATTCACTCTCCTTTAGTTACAGATCTGCTGTGGATGCTTCAATCCTCAGATAAGAAAAGAGCTATCAAAACAGAGCAAATTTTGTTTATGCTGAAGTCAGCTATGGATATGAAAACAAATCTTAGGTGCCCTGTAACCCCAAAAAAGCAGAATGGCCCATTACAGAGCAGTTAAATATGGGTGGCAGTGACATCTTCTCAGCAAGAAATGTTACAGAATGTCAACATGAATTTATGAATAAGCAGAGAAGAACAAGGATCCCCAGAGAAGACCAAATGAAGAGAGAAGACATGAGCAAAATTAATCAGAACTGGCAAAGGAAAGCTTAAAAACTGAAGAAAGGCAAATGAGCCTTTGTCCAATGATCAGAACTGAAATTCTAGCTCATCAAGTTCCAAATCACTCCTTATGCCTCAAATAAGATAGTCATTCTGGAAAGCTATTTGGTGAATTGCCTTCAGAAAATTCCCTTCTTAGTTCTTAGTCAATGGATTCTAATTATCTTCAAGGCTTCGGATAAAAGATAGACCTTGTAATTCCATACTACATTCCTGACATATGATGAGACCATATGCCTTGAATGTAGGTGGAGAAGATGATCAAGCCTGGGAAAAGCAGTATAGCTTTAATATCTGAAGGACTGAACCCTGATTCTTTCTATCTCTTGTTTTCATTGCAGTCAGAGGCAGCAGTTCATGGGAGGTTTATATTGGTCTGGAGTCACATGTGGCTCCCTAGAGTCCATACCTAGTCTCTGGTTGAGAAGAATGTTCGGTAACACAGCTGTGATCAGAACCAGCTTTTTACCTGAGGCAGTGTGGTATAGTGGAAAGAGCCAAGCCTTTGAGATTTGGGATAGTGGTAATATTATAGATTTGGAGCTAGAAGAAAGCTCAGAGGTCATCTAGTCCAAACCCATCATTTTATAGATGAGAAAAATGAGGCCCAAGGAAGAGAAGTGGATTGCTCCAAGAAATAATGAGTGGCAAGTATTAGAGGATGATCTGGGTTTTTTTTTTTTTTTTTTTACTACCTAAGTAACCTTAGACAAGTTAACAGAGATAATTCTGGACCTCGGATATCTTGGGTATAAATAATGAAATTATTTTGAAAGTTCCTTTCAGAGGTAGATCTCATGAATCATGTCTTTTATAGAGAAAGGATGCACTCAGGGGAAATTGAGACCTAATATCGAGCAATTATGTTGATCAAATTAAGAAACTTGCCTTATCTCTGTTTTATTTTATATAATCAAGAGATGGCTGAAATCTCTGTTTTTATGGGGGCTGGGTAGGATTCAATTCTGATTATTCAGAATCATAGTGGGCTAAAACAGCTTTGTAGTTGCTAATAGAATTTGAGAGAAATACTAAGTTTTTGGAAAAGACAAAGCATTTTTTCATCATCTTGGTTGAAAGAGTATTATCAATTATATCAACTATGATTGAATAGGTTAAACATATTATATAATATATATTATATTAACATGCATGAGTTATATAGATGCCTATACACACATAGGTATACAAGTATATATTAGCATTTACAATGCTATATAATACTATCATCTTCTCTATCTGATTTTATTACTATTGGAAGATTGAAGGGAGAATGAGAGGTAGTCCAAAATAGAGGCCAATTTTTCTTAGCTTGTGCAAAGTGAAGAATTAAGGTGACAGTTTTTCCACCTTCAGAAAAATACCAGCTTGCCATCTGAATTATTGGACTACATTAAGTTGGAAAAGACCTTAGAGGTTGTAATCCAATTACCTTATTTTCAGATATATTCATTCAAGGGTACCTCAACCAACTTAACATTTATTAAGTACACGTTTTGTGCAATACTTTCTGCTAGATAATGGAAATTCAAAGAGAAAAGTAGACTAGCCCTTGACCTCAAAGAGCTTATATTTGACCAGGGGGATATATCCTCTCCACAGGGAAGTAATTTGAGGTGATTTGACAAGGAAGAAAACATAATTGGAGAAATCAGCAAAGGCTTTACTTAGGAGATGGTAATTGAGCTGGATTTTGAAGGTAGTCATTGATTCCAAAAGGATAGAAGAGGGGAAATATATTCTGGATGTGGGAGATAGTTTGTGTGATTGCACAGAGCTTTTAGATGGAATGCAAAGTTTGGGGAGAAGCTAGTAATCCAGTTTAGCTGCAATGAATCATTCATGAAGGAGCAATGCAGATTCAATCTGGAAAGGCAACTTAGAGTCTCATTATTGGGTTTTAAATGCCAAGTGGAGGAGCTGTATTTTGTCCTAGCAGCAATAATTAGGAGCCCAGGAAAACTTTTGAAAAGGGAAGTGATATAGTTATACCTGTGCCTTATAAAGATGATTTTAGTTACTTTTAACAGAGCAGAGAATGGAGAGGGACTGAGGAGACTGAAAATTGAAGACCAGTCAGAAAGTTATTAAAATAATTCAATCAAGACATTATGAAGGTCTGAAATAGAATAGTGGCCATGTGAGTAGAGAGAAGATAGATGGAATAGAGCTTATATACAAAGACAAAACAGACAAAACTTGGCTATTGATTAGAAATGGGAGGTGAGGAAGAATAAAGAATTAAGAACAAGATGGGTGAAAATTTGTGGGGGAAAAATAATGGATTTCATTTTAGATATGCCAAAATTCAGATTTTGATGGGATATTAAAATAGGTTTATGTTTAATAGAGAGTTGGCAATATATGAACGCAGTTTGGGAGAAAGATCAGGGCTGGTCAAAACTTGTGGGAATGATTTCTGGCAAGATGATAATTGATCCCTTGTTAGATCACTGGGAGAGTACATACTGAGGAAAGAGTCTAAGTCAAAACCATCTTAGGGGGCATAAGATGAATTAAAGAGAATTAAGGGGAAGGACATTTTAAAAGGACCTGAAAAGAAGTGGGCAGAAACATAGGAGGAGAAACCATAGAGTTCAGTTTCAGAGAAGCTAAAAGGAGAAAAGAATATCTAGAAAAAGAGATTAGTCCAATAAAGAGGTCAAAGTAGGGCTTTGTCTGAGAAAAGGCGCTTTGCATTAGAGGAAAAGGATCCTTCAGAGAAGGGAGAGTTGAGGGACCCAAAATCATATTAAACGTGAAGAATAGAATTAGGATGACAGATACAGAGGAGATGGAAAGAATGAAATTATGATTAGAGAAAGGAATTTCAGTATTCAAAGTCATGGAGGTAGCATAGTTATGGGTGATGATGAAATATAGTCATCTTATTGTTGGGTTGACATAGAGTAATTATATAGGTTATATAGGAGAGACAACTAAAGAAGGGGTAGAACAAGACATTTGAATGGATATCACTGTATCTATTGAAGTCCCCAACTATGAGGGCAGAGGTTGTGTATAGGGCCAGCTACTAAACTTGAGAGAGTAGGGGGACTGAGTTGAATGCCAACGAGTATCTGGAGTGAGTAATCTAGAGGAATCGATTAAAATGTCAAAGAAAGACTGTCTGAGGATATCATATTAAGTTTGGAGGTCCTCATCACCAGATTGGACAGAGGCTGATGAATTTTTCAACCACAGTAATTCTCAATAACTCTTTACAATGTCTTTGTGGCTATATTTATTATTGAGAGAAGTTCCCAAATTGAAAATTCCATAGATCCTTTAAGTACTGAGGTATAAATGAAGAAAGAGTTTTTTCCCAAAAGGAGTGATTTTCCAATGGTCACACAAACTTATTTTGTGGCTATTCAGATGTTAGAGGCTGAGACCTTTGATTCTCTATTGAGTATCCTTCTTATTACTCTGAATATTAGGATACAATCTAATTAATAGTTCTAAGGTATAGTTTTACAAAATTACTGGTGAAAACATTGGGCTTTACTCAATGAATTTAAATCAAGAAGCCAAATGATATTCCAGGGTGTTGAATGAATATCAGATGAGATTATTAAACCATTGTCAATAATCTTTTTTTAAAAAAATGTAAATAATGTAAGTGGTACCAAATAACTTAAGAAAGGCAAATGTCTTGATTTTAAGAAAATTGGAGAAGGTAGAGTCATAAAAATTTTTTTTGGTGAACATGACTCCTAATCTTGGCAGGATTCTAGAATTTATTATTAAAGGATCATAGAATTTGGAGATAAAAGAGACTTTAAAGATCATCTTGTACAACACCCTCATTATGATTTCATCAAAGGATAGGTCATGCCAGACTAATCTTTCTTTTTTTGGTGAGGGGTAGTGGAAGGAGGATAGTTACTAGGTTGGTAAATTGAGCGCATATAATTGATATAGTATACCAGAATTTCAACAGGACAATTGCAAAAAGTCCATCAGCATGTCAGAGTGGAAAGAATGTTGGATTTAAAGTCAGGAAAGATCTGGGTTTGAAAGCTAGCTCCAACACTAATTAGCTAGGTGAATTTGGACAATTCACTCCACTTCAATTTCTTCATCAACAAAATGTGGATAATGATACAGTCTAGTATATGAGTAGAGAATTGGTCTCCTAGTCAGGAAGATCCCAGTTCAGGTCCTTTGACAAAAACTGGCTTTATGGCCCTAGACCAGTGATGGGCAAACTTTTTAAAGAGGGGGCCAAAGGAAAGGAAATGCTCATCTGTCAGTCTGTTTCTAAGGCAACTCTTTCAAACTTTCATTGTATTGTATCCTACTCATTGTGTTCGTCAGTTTAGGAATAATGTCACCTGGCTGGATAGAACATTTCAGACTCCCCCTCCCCCAATCTGGCCTGCAGGCCATAGTTTGCCCATCACTGCCCTAGACAAATCACTGAAACTCTCAGTGTACCAAATGTAATGGTTCTCTAATGATTCCAATTTATAAAAATGGCGCTATTGGTAGAGGGAGTTGCCTCACTGGTCTTGTCCAAAAATGAACAAAAAAACAAGCAAGCAAAAACCAAACAGCAACAATAACAACAAGAGTAACAATAAAACTTATTTACTATTGACCTCACAGGGATGTTGTGACAAAAGTGCTTTGTAAACCTCAAAGCAATACATGGTTATAAGCAATTTTGATATATATTTAAGGATGAAATTGTGAGATATGGATTACATGATAGTATAATAAGGCAGGCTGGAAAATCTGTGGAATGACCAGATGCAAAAGAATAGTGATTAAATCATCCATGCCAATTTAGAGGGAAATTGTAATTAGAATATCCCCAGGGATCTGTTTTTAATCCTGTTGTATTCAATGATTTTTTTTATCAATGGTTAATATAAACATGTAAATTCTTGCCATATTCCTTGAGGATCCAAAACTAGGAGAAATAACTAATACTTGGAATAGCAGAATAAGGACCATTAAAAGTTTTGATAGGTTAAAACAAGAGATTAAGTATAAAATATCATCTAAGAGGATTAAATGTTCAATTCTGCAATTGTATTTTTTTTAAAAAGCTGTGAGTTATAGCAATAGAGTCATTCTCGGGAAGAAGACCTGAGGAGAATGATCAATTGATCAATCAATCTATAAATTTGTATGAGTGGAATACAAGCTCAGTATAAGTTAAATGAGACATGATACCAGAAGTGGTGGAGTATGCTTGTTATCTGTACTATTCAGGGGGCTAAGACTAATGGAATTCTTGAGTGCAGGAGTTCTATGCTTTGGTACATTCAGCTAATCTGGTGTCAGACCCCTAAGTGGTAAGCCTCTGGGAACTAGGCATCCCCAAGGTGCCTAAGAAGGGGTGAATCTGCCCAGGATAGACATGAAGTAGTTCAAAGCTCCTGTGCCACTCAGCAGAGGAATTAGGAGGATAGTGAGTAGCCTCTGCATTCGTAGGCTAGGCAAGATAGAAAACAACAAAAAAAAATGAGGTGTTGAAGTCAAATAAAACTAATGCAAAGCTAGGTTGCTTTTAATTAAGAACAGTGTGAAAAAGAACAGAATTCTCACTGTACATTTTTTTGGTCAGACAACATCTAGAGAATTTTATTCATTCTTCATTCTTAGCATCATCTTTTATGAAAGAATTTGACAAAATAGGGTGCCCTGAGAGAAGGTCATCAGTTTGAGAGCCAAAGAGCTTTGGTAGAAGGAATAGGTTATGTATGTCCTAGAGAAGAAGTGTTAGTTTGGGCATGGCGACTGTTTTCTGTTTTTGAAGGGCTATCATGTAAACGATAATTTAGACCATTTTTCTCGGCTCTAAAGGACAGAAATTGAAATGATGATTAGAAATTAATGGTAAATTTAGATTCAATGTAAGGAATACTTACCTGAAAATTAAAGCTTTCCAAGAAGGAGTGAGAAATTTCATGATGCGATGAAGTTCCTATTATTAAAAAAAAAAAAAAAAAAAAACAAGAAAATAAAGAAACCTCAACAAACCCTTACTTTCTTTCTTATAATTGATATTGAGTAATGGTTCCGAGAAAGAAGAGTGGTACGGGCTAGGCAACTGGGGTTAAGTGACTTGCCCAGAGTCACACAGGAAATGTCTGAGACCAGATTTGAATCCAGGATTCTTGTCTCCAGGCCTGCCTCTCTGTTCACCAAGCCATCTAGCTAGCCCTCCTCTAGAATCTTATCCAGTAAATCATACAACGTGTTGGGTTTTCTGTGGAAGAGACACCAGTTGAAGTTTGGGTTGAACCAGTTGACTTTGGAATTTTTCCAGCTGATTGCCACCTTAGCCATCCCCACTCTTTCTCTAATCTTGAGCTTCACAGTGGCTACTAATTTCTTCCCTATTACCTTCAAATATGCCCAAGTTTCTCTTGTCCTGAAATAACAACAAAAAAAAATAATAATTTTTCATTAGACAATATCATTCATATATCTTGCCTCCTTCTCAACTAATGTCCTAAGGACCCAGAAAAAGCTGTCCATATTCACTGCCTCCAATTCCTCTCTTTTTCCTCACTTCTTATCCCTTTGCTACCTAGCTACCAGTATTATTAGGCAACTGAAATTGCTTTCTTCAATTGTTACCAATGGCCTTTTAAATGCCAACACTAGTTAACTTTTTTTTCAGTCCTTTTCCTTCTTCAACTCTGCTACTTTTGATACTGTCAACCAAATGGAAGAGACAACAAGAAAACAAATAAAAAGCAAGTCAAATACAGATAAATAGGAAATAATTAAGAGAAGAAAGGTACTGGAATTAAGAGGGGATAGAGAAGAATTCCTATAAAAGGTGGGATTTTAGTTGGATAAGAGAGCCAAGGAAGTCAGTAGTTAAAGTGGAAAAGAGAGAGTTTTCCAAGTTAGCTTAGAAAGAATACCTGGAACAGAGAGATGGAGAGTTTTCATTATGTAATAGTCAGGAGGCCATTGTCACTGAATTGAAGAGTACACGTTGGAGATTAAGGTGTAAGAAGACTGGAAAAGGGAGTGGGTAGATGGCTCGGTGGACAGAGAGCCAGGTAGACCACTGTCTCTGCCTAGATGCCCTCTCATCTTTGGGCTTTCATGACACTATTTTCTCCTTGTTCTATTTACTCCTGACTATCTAACCACTGCTTCTCAGTATTCTTTGTTTCATCATCTATATTATGCCTTCTAATTGTGGTTTTTTTCTAAGGCTCAGTAAGGTCTGCTTGTCTGTTCTCTCTCTCTACTCTCTAGCTCTCATCAGTTCAGTTATCATCTCTATTCAGATGACTCACAGATCTATATTTCCCACTCCAACCTCTCCCCTAAGATTCAATCCTGCATCACCAATTACCTGCCAGACTTTTTAAACTGGATATCCTAGATATATCACAAACTGAACATGTCCAAAAAGGAGATCATTCTTTTTTCTTCCTAAACTCTTCCTTCTTCTAAACTTCTTTATTTCTGTTAGAGATACCACCATTCTCCAGGCTTCCTATGTTTACAACCTTGGCATTATCTTAAACTCTTCACTCTCTTTTACCCCGCATATCCAGTCATTTGGTAAACTTTGCTGTTTCTACTTCTACAAGATCTCATATCTATTTGAGCTATTTCCTAAGAACATAGCAACTATCCTATTCTGGTTCTTATCAACTTTCTTTAGATGATCACTATTAGTTCCATATCATTCTCTCTTCCTCCTGTTTCTTTCCACACCAGTCTAACCCTCCACACTGCTGGAGTGATTATCGGTAAGTATACAGGGCTGACTATGTCATTCTTCTACTCCCCAAATTCTGTGGTTCCCTGTTGCCTCTAGGAGCAGATATAAACTTCTCTTTTTAGATTTTAGAGCCGTCCACATTCTTTCCCACCCTCTCTTTCCAGCTTCATCATACACTACTTCTCTTCAATGCAGCCCGACTATTGTTCTCCCCGTTCCTCGGCCATGACAGTCCATTTCCTATATCTATGCCTTTGTACTGGCTATCTGCCACTCCTGGAATGTACTCCTCTTTCATCTCAGCCTCATAGAATCCATCTCAGATTTCAATACCACTTTTAGTACTTCTACACAAAATTTTTCCTGATCTTGCCAAATGCTTGTATCTTCCTTCCTATATTAACTTGTATTTATATTTATTCTTCACATAGGTATATTTCCATTATCTATCATCTGTCTATCTATGCCTGTCTGTCTGTCAATCACCTAATGTCAGAGGCACTTAGGTTGGTGCAGTGAATAGAGAACAGAATCAGGAGTCAGGAAAAATTGAGCCCAAATCTAGCTGTAGCCACTCACTAGCTCTGTGACCCTGGGCAAACAATTTAACCTCTGCTTGTTTCAGTTTTCTCAACTGTAAAATGGGGATAATCACACCTATCTCCCAGGGTCATTATGAAGATCAAGTGAAATAATATTTATAAAATGCTTATCATAGTTCCTAGCACATAGTAGGTACTATAATGTAATTATTATTAACTACTTATCTGTGCTGTTAGAATGTTGGCTCCTTGTGAGTAGGGACCATTTCATTTATTTTATTTGTATCTCCAGCACTTAGCAGAGTGCTGGACATATCGTAGTCATTAAAAAGTACTTGCTGATTGTTGATGAATCCCTTCTGTATGCAAATTTTATCATAACCCAATTCAATTCTAGAACTAGCAGAATAAGACCTTATTTAAATGTAACCTGGGATTATTATCATTGTTTAACATAAAAAAACTGTAGTCATAGCTGGAAGAAATACTAAATATAGAGCTTGGTCACAGACTGAGGTCTATAAAAATAGTCCCTTTAAGTCGTTTTGGCAAGTAGGGAGTGCTGACCTTCAGGACTCATGCAATTCTCACCTTCCAGAACCATTCAAAATTGTCTAAATTTCCTAGTCTCTATTTTCATAATGAGAATATGAAACTAGAAAATGGATTTTAAAATTCATCACCATGAAATAGTCTAAATAAGGTGATATCGAGAAGAGTGTGCAGCAAAGAATCACTACCCCTTCTGTTTCTGCTCCCACCATACATACACACACACACACACACACACACACACACACACACACACACTGCTTATAGTACCTGATATATAAATCCTGGAGGGGATGACCTGCCCCTCAGATTTTAGGATATGACATTTAAAGGTACATGTAAATGAGAAGAGTTTTAGCTAGCAACAGAATAAAATGAGGTCAGTGCTTTCTTGCTTATTTCTGTTTAAAAAAATTGTTGCTTTGAAACAGAAATAAGGAGGTGTGTGCATATGTGTTGATAGAAGACATATTGAATAATATATGTATGCTATAGCTGTATAAATGTAGATATAGCTATATGTAACATATATGTTCATAAATGTGTATACATATGTAAATAAACACACATTATCTATATTTGACTAATCAGATACAGTGTGTATATAAATATCCATATACTTATATAAAGAAATCTTGTTATACTAGTCAGAAACCTTGAGCCCAGGAAGATCTGGGTTCAAAAGTCAACTCTGACATTTTTCTGGCCATGTAATACTGGGAAAGCCATTTAACTTTTCAATAGCCTAATCAATTCTCTAAGATCTTACCTTACAGAGGGAGTGTCAGCATGCACTGGTAGAGGGAGATGTATCATCTTGGATTTTCTATACCAATGAAAATAATTTCTTATTCTTATCCCAACTTATATGATATAAAACACCTATAAGTGAAATACATACTCATGTAATTGAGAATAAGCACTAGTTGAATAAGCCTATCTTCAAGCAGAAAAAAAACAAACAACAAAACAAAACAGAATATAAACTTGATTCAATCAGTCTTTAACCAGATCCCAAGAGGAGGATTATTGGTCATCATCCCTGTTGGTGTCCTATGAAGATCCTTCCTGCCTGGGACTCAGAGACCTCCACAACTCCCAGAATCCAGTCTGTTTGGGTTGGTTAGACTTTCTCCCACAGACACCAAGTTGTTTCTCCAAGGGCTAAAAAGACAAAATTCTTGATGCCTTCGATTATAAGAGTTATCAATATATAAGGGGAAAGTCTTTCAAAGCTGAGCTTTAATGGTTAAAGCCAGTTTGTAGTTGACATTGTGATGAATATTACACTATAAGCTTCTATACTTTAAATCACTTGGCCAAGAGGAATATGGCAATCATAAAACTTCCTTTTAATATTTCTACAAAGAAAATATTATAGAACATAGAGTATTGCCCTTACCCAAAAAAGAGTTGCTTCATTTGTACTAAATAGATGATATATATTGAATTATGATCTGGTAGATGATATTAGTGCTTCCTCCAGCAAAGAACAGTGTTTAGGTGATGTGTGGCAAAAATAGTGACTTAACATTCAGAAATTTGGACTCTAGTTCAAGTTCTGCACCTAGTTAGTTGACTGACTTTATTAAAAAAAAAAGGTCACTACTATTTTCTAGGGCTGCTTCCTCTAAAATAAAAAAAGGCTGTTTCCTTCTACAAGGAAATCTGGAAAGTTTCTTCTAGCCCTAATGCTCTCTGATCCTATTCCACTTTTCTGGTATAATCAGATACATCTCCCTTTATAATTAATGAGAAGTAATAAGAGTAATTAAAGTATGAAAAAAAATTCAGTCAAAGAAGTGAATTTGAAATTTCTTGCTTTTCAAGGTTCTTTCCCAAGCGCAGAGAGTTCTATTGAATTGTCAGCACACATATTTTGGCTTGCTCAGAAATCAAATTTGTCTATGGTTATTTCTGATCACTGGCAATGGCATCATATTTTCAAAATGCCACTTGTAATCGTTCCCCTTCAATAAGGCAAATCAGCCAAACAGAGTTCTCTGTGCTATGACTTGGTTTCATCCTTTTAAGAACATTGCTTTTGAGCAACCACCGGCTCCTTGTTTCCTTGCTACTTCTTTCTTGACAAGATTCAGTTGCCAAGGCAGCTTTTAAAGGGAAAATCCAATAATGGCCTCCGTTATAGAGTAGTATACCAGGCTACTTTTAATACTAGCCTTTTATAATCTGGGTAAGGTCATCTAACTTTTCTGATTTTTGCCTAGGGAGAACTTTCCTTTTATTTTTAACATATTTCCTTTTGTCTGGTTGGCCAGTAATTGACTTTGTCCTTTTTTCATTTATTTCTCAGCCTCCTGGTTGTAGCATCTTCTCCCCGGAGTCTCAGGTTAGAAGTTTTCCCTTTTGTGAAACCATGACAGGTGCCTAATTGAATGATGAATGTCCCTTTATTACTCTGTAATTGAACTGCCAGTTTTTTGATTGGTTTGTAGAGATGCTCCCCTCCTCATCAGACACTGCAGGGGGCTTAGTGGCTGGCAGTCTAGGCCTACACTCCATCTGTCTAATCACATCTAGCCCCCACTCTTTTTTTGGGGGGGGTTATGGAATGAGAGGGAGGGAAGTCATAATAAATTATGCTAATTCAGTATTGCTCTGACAATGAGAATATCGTATTGTTACGTGTGTCTTGGTGGTAAATGCTCGAAGACATTTTATCGTCATGGCTGCCGAGCCTGACAGGCCCACGATGAAGATTAATGGGCCTCACCTGAGTGACAGAACAGGGGATTGTGGGGCAGAGAGGGTCATTCATCATACTCTGACAGGTGTCATTCAATCTGACAGCAGTTCCACCATCATTCGGCTAGCAGTTCCATTTTTCTGCCAGTTAAGCAAGGAGTTTAATAACATCCCCAGAATTAAAACTCATTCTTTGTAGCAGGTCTGACAGCTGAAAATAAGAAAATCAATTCTTCACATGTTATAGCCCAGTTAACTGACTGGGGCTCTGCCTTTAATTTAGTCTTTGGGTTGAATTTCAAGCAGGCTGCTTTTGTAAGACATCATCTATTAAAATTTACCAATAGTGCTAACTTCAGTGTTGTTATTATTGTGGGGGCATTAAAGATGCCGTCCCTGATACCCAGTGTCATTTTTGCTTGCTGCACGCCGAATTGCATCCCTCCAGTCATTTGGGCTCTCCTACTTCATCCTCATTAGCAATGTTTACTGCTTCTCTCTTCATTAATATTGATCCCCCCAACTACCGAGAACAACAAGACAGACACTAATTTGAAACATTTGGAATCATTAAACTGTTTGGATTTCGAGTTTCAGCATTCCTGGAAGCCTAGGAAGAAGCCTGAAATGTAGAGAAGTCGAGCTTAGACATTTGGCAGGGTCCGATGGGCAGTGATCCACCTGACAGATGACAGGTTAGATTGGTTAGTCACCAGGACTGGGGCACAGTGCAGAGAAATCAGGTAAAAGCATTTGCCCCATATGGTTTACAGTCTGCTGGCCGTTAACAAACAAAGGTCTCTTTTAAGGGTTATGGACAAGCCACTCTCACTGGACTTCAGAACTTTGCTCTAAATCTTCCCACCTTGCTGGAATTCAGAGCACAAAGGGAAAGATTTTCAGCTGAATCTTTTCCTGAGTGGAAAAGGTTCATCATAGCAGGTGCCCTTCGACATCATTTTATAATGCTCTGGGCAGAAAAGGGCATCATCCTAATTCTTGAAAAAGTGATAACTGACTGATAGGGCTGGCTTCCCCATGCAACAATGAGTGGAGTGAAATAGAGAAGTCCATTGACATTGGCCAGCTCCATCCATCCATCCATCAAAGCAGCTCCCATTCACAAAGAGCCCTCTAAAGTTTGCAAAACACTTTCCTCACAGCGGCTTTTTTCAAAGTGAGTAGTATAAGCATTATTGCCACCATTTTAAAGATGAGGAAATTGAGGATCAGAGAGACTAGGTGACTTATTTATAATCACAGAGCTATTAAGTATCCAGTGGTATTCCAACCGAGGCTCTCTGATTCCTGACCAAAACATTATATGCTCTGTCACACGACTTATATGATCAAGCTTAATCAGATAATTTCCTGGATGTGAATTCACTTAGGCTTTGGTTTATTTAGATAATTCAATTCCTCAAATCATTATATTTCATAGACTCTTAGGATAAACAGACTTAAGTGACCATCTAATCCAACTCATTCATTTTATAGATGACTAAACAGAGATCCATAAAGGAAAACCCTTTTGATTCTCTCATTCATCTTCTATTGATTCCCTTCATTTACTATGATTCTCTACAATTATTCCATATTTTCCCTATTTCCTAAAATCCCCAACTCTACAATCCTTTCCCATCACCTCCTACATTACTGAGAAGATTGAGATCATTCAATATGGACTTTTTCAATTCCATTCCTTTATACTGCTCTATTTTCCCCTTGTAATAGGGAAATTAAAGAGAGAAGCATAAGATGGGCAGTTGGCACATGCCAAAGAATTTTGGAGAAAGGATTCTAGAAGCCAGGGTGAGAGAGAGAGAAGGGTTAACAGATAGACAACTGACACTTGATCCTTGGTCTTGGTCTTGGACTGATTTTTTTGGATTGTGGTCCTACCTAAGCAAGAGGAAGCAAGAGCTGATTCTAGGAGCTTTTCCTATCTCAGGTCTTTGGTAAACAAAAGACTAACTAACCCTTCAATCCTTCCCTGTGATTCCTGATCAGCTGAAGAGCAGTTTGGAGCAGATCTGGTTATCCCTGCTGTCTGTGAGTGTGCCAACTTGCCTGGGCTTTATTTTAAGTAAGGTTGGGCTTTGGGTCCAACCCAGGGACAAACCCTGCAAAGTGAGCTCTTTCATTCTGAGTCACTGTTAACAAATCCTTGAAATAACTTTTGGGAGTAAAAGGAGGATTTTAGTCAGGCAGATCGTAGACAGAGTTTTGGGTGATTTAGCTAGATCAGAGAGGGTGTTAGCTAGCTTCAAGACATTGAAGGGTTTTGTTTTTCGACAAAATGTAGCCAAGGCGAGCGAAGCAAAGAAATTTGAAGTTTTTCCACATTTTCCTAATGCTCATCTCCTCATTTAATTTTTAAATAAAGAACTATTTTTTATAAAAAAAATTTTTTTTAAATCAGTCCAAGACCAAGACCAAGGATCAAGTGTCAGTTGTCTATTCATTAACCCTTCTCTCTTCCCCCTGGCTTCTAGAATCCTTTCTCCCAAATTCTTTGGCATGTGCCAACTGTCCATCTCATGCTTCTCTCCCTAATTTCCCTATTACCTGTACCAAAAAAACACTAACCCCTCAATTTGGACCAAACTTTCTCCTCTTTTTATAATTTTATAATTCTTCATTTCCATTAAATTTTAAATTTCTATCTCTCTCTTTATTTTTATTCTTTTCCTTTGGCTGACAAGAAGGCTTAGGCCTTGATTATCCTTAAAAATTCCCTTAACTCTTTCTCTCAATTTATCACCTTATCTCCCTTGTTGAAGTAGCTTTCTCACAATCACAAAGTATGTAAGTGAGAAGAATGCTGGTGTTCTGACTTCTCATAACCTTGTGTTCTTTTTACCATACCATGTGATCAGATTTGCATCTTAACATTAATCAAATTAGTATTACATACACAAGCAAAGTCATTTAGGTCAAATATACATGTATGTGTATATACACATACGTATATTTATATATTAATGATACTGGAATAGTTTTAAATTGTTATCCACATTAATAAAATCAGATAACATATGCCAATGTTTTGCTGGCTTTAAAGCACTATTTAAATGCTTTCTATCTATTAATAATAATAAATACAATAAGGAAAATAAAGAATTTAATACTTAGATATTGTTAATAACCTGGGTGCTACACTATTAATACTCAATCATTGGTACTCTTTGAATTTTGAGGCAATTTATACAGAACTAAAAAAATGCTGTGATGGGCATATTCACAAAAAATAAAGATCTTAAGCATCTTTATGTCTGTGAGGAATAAAAGGATTGCTAACATCAATGTAAAAAGCATTCCAAATCTTGTAATTTTTTTTTTTTTTTGGTTAATTTGGATGCATATGCATCACGGTAGAATTGGAATAGGTGAAAAATCAAGTTTTTCTGATCCAAGAGTCTGTAATCAGTAGAATTAAAAAATGTTATTAAATATATTTTCAACTCTTTATTTTTTATCTTTATCATTTAAAGAAATATATCATATATTCCTTGGATCCTTCTCAATTACAGGAGAAAAACCAAGGGATGAAGAATGCATATTTTCCAGATTAGGACATGCAGCTGAATGGCCTGTCGGCACAAATATCTTGTACAATCACCACAATAAAAAAAAAATGAATTGAACCAACAGTTGAATAGGAGGAAGAAACCAATCTAGATTGCATTTGGCAAATTGTTTAGTACCTATAATCGTTCCACAATGCTCACTGACTTAAAACCTCAACTTTTCCTTACCTGTGTTGGTATTCCTGTGGTGATATAAATAGCTACAAATAATGAAACACTGTTATTTTCATAGAATAAAAGTCCTTGAGCAATAGATATGTGATGGATATAGAAAAGATGCAATTAAAAATAAAATTTTAAAATAAATATATTTTGTTTTTATATCACCTATGATTCTCAATGTATCTTTCTTTCCTTTCCCTCCCAGGGAGCCAATCATTATGACAAAGAATAAAAAAGGAGAAAGCAAAACAGTTCAAGAAAACTAGAAAACATATTTTTTAAAATCTGATATATGAAATTTTCCAAAGTCATAGTCACTTACCTCAACAAGGAAGCAAGGGGATGTATCTTTTCTTATCTTTTGGGGCCTTGGTTAGTTATGATAATTTTGTAGCATTTACTTTTGGTTTTTTGTTGTGTTTCCTACTATTCTATTGCATTTGTCGTGCAACACAAGCATTGTTAAGGTAACATTTTCTTGTTTCAACTTATTCCCTTTTGTCTCTGCATTTGCCATATTCATCATTTCATAAAGTAGAGTAATATTCCATTATTTTCATGTCATAGTTTGGCTAGCCATGGCCCCAATTAGTGGACATCTACTTTGTCTCCAGTTCTTTGCTCTAATACATGTTACCAATGATGATCTGTGTGTAAGAAATGGTGCAGAAGATGTCAATAAACACATGAATGGCTGGCAAGGAAATACGGTCTGTCATTTTCAACTTTAAGGCAAGGATAAAACACTGCTGAGGGAGAAAAGAGATATGTCATACTATTATTCGAGAGATACTAAAAGACCTACAAGAAAGCCTTTAACCTGTGGAACATAAGAGGTTTTATGAAAGGACATGGTTAAGAATCACACAGGACAAAATGGTCTGAGATTTTGATTTTCCTAAATCAGAGAGATCACACATCCCACAGCGCATTAGCACATTCCCCACAATGCCTAGCATAATGCAATGATCACAGCAAAAGCTTGATATTTATTTGTTGGATGAATGCACAGATGAATGGATGAAGTTATGGGCAACTTTCCTGGTTTCCAAAGCAAAAAACAAGTCTTGGTGGTTCTGACAACCAAAGATAAATAAATGTAGGTCACAGAATCATGGAATGTTAGAACTGAAGGAAAATTTAGACCTCATTTAGTATAACCTTTTTTCTTTCTTTAGATGACGAAACTGAAGTTCAGTGAGGTGAACTGATGGTCACCCAGTTACATCTGTGTAGACTGGGACTATGTATCAGCCTGACCTTAAATCAAGATCAAGAAGGTAGGGCTTATGCTTCTTCTATATAAAATTTTTCCTTACATAGTAGGCATTCAATAATCTGAGATCAATAGTGAGTTTTCACTCTGTTTTTTCTCAGAGTAAGAGGCTTTATGGAGTAGTTGGCTGGCCTTGAAACCCAGGAGACCTGGATTCAAGTTCCCTCTCTAATATTTAGTGTGCCTCTAAGCATGTTTCTTAGCTTCTCACTGCTCCAGACAATTCTCTAAGACAATATATTACAGAGAAGATGTCAACTTGCATCAGCACAGGGAGTTTCCTCATCTAGGAGTTCCCAATGCCAAAGAAATCACAGATCCAGTACCCACCTCCTTATTTTTTCATGGGAACATAAACCCAAGAGGTGCAGAATTAATCAGTCTAGACACTATTAGAATAGGACACTGACAGATTTATCATCCTTCTTTTCAGGCATAAGAAAAGGAAATAGCACTTGAGTATCTACCTGCATCATAGGTATATTGCATTTAAAAGCTACAAGTGATGCAAGAATAATGTGTGTGAATGTGAATGTTGTGTGTATATATGTATGTGGTTATCATAAAACTACCAAAGTGATGTCTCATTTCATTTCATTGCCTTAAATCATTCCTGCATCGAAAAGATTTTTCATGAAGGGATTTTCTCCATTAAGTTCTACTCTCCATATTTTTTATTTCTTTTCACTCCCCAGAAGAAATGTCCAATTCAAGGCAAATATAGCTGATCCAGGAACATTTGTGCAGTTTCACATTGTATTTGGCACTGCTATCTCCATTGTGTATCTGAAGTGATTTGGGGTGGTGGTGGTAAGAAACAAGGGATGAGGAGAGAGAGAGAGGAAGGAAGACAGGGAAGGAGGGAGGGAGAGAGGGTCGAAAAGAAGAGAGAGAGTGGAGGAAGAGGGAGAGAGGGAAGTAGAGAAGAAGAGATGGAGAGAGGAGTGAGGGAAGAAGAGAGAAAGGTAGAGATAGAGAGAGACAGAGAGAGAGGGAGAGGCAGAGATAGAGACACACAGAGAGAGAGAGAGAGAGGGAGAGGGAGAGGGAGAGGAAGAGAAAGGGAAAGGAAGAGAGAAAGGAGAAAGGGAGAGAGAGGAGTGAAGGAAGAAAAGAGGGAGAAAGGGAGAGGGAGAGAGAGGGGATGAGAGAAAGTGGGGGAAGAGAGGG
>NC_058131.1:121352726-121391335 GCF_016433145.1 Gracilinanus agilis | reverse complement strand
GGGAAAAAGAGAGGGAGATAGGAAGGGAGAGAGAGGGAGGTAGAGGGAGAGAGATAGACAGGGAGAGACAGATGGAGGGAGGCAGGGAAAGGAGAGGGGAGGGAGAGGGAGGGAGAGGAAAGGAGAGGAGAAGATTGGGACAGAGAGAGAGGAGTGAAGGAAGAAGAGGGGGAGAAAGGGAGAGGGAGAGAGGAAGGGGAGAGAGAGAGAAAGTGAGAGAGAGAAAGAAAAAGAGAGAAAAAGAGAGAAGGGGGGGAAGGGAGAGGGAAGTATAGAGGGGAGGTGGGGATCTGGTTTCCCTGAGAACTACCTCAGTATCCTGATGGTGATGCAGGTATAGTTAAGAGCTCATGTTCCTTGTTTGGCTTGCTCCCTGTTCCTAGGGGAGTGGAAGAGAAATAGTCAACAAGAACTTCGGTTTCTGAATAGGAGAGAAGCATCACTAATCATCTCATTGTGCAAGAGGCCAAAAAGATGGAAACAGGGCCTATAACTTAATGAAGACAACACTGACTCTGAAGAATTACATATATTTTCCTTTCAGAGCAGTTAGAGCTAGAGATGCAGCAGTCTGATGGGTGGATCCAAAGTCAGGGTAGTGGATTCCATCCGACTTACAGCTGCACTGGAGGCTGAATTTGGCAGCCCTTTCCAGGCTATAATTTTATAAACAGTATTTTTTTTCCAGGCTACCAATAAGAATTTAGACCAAGGCTCAGTTTCTGTCTCTCATCTTTATTTTGTGTCATCACATTCTAACCTGATGACAAACAGTTGGTCTGAAATTTCAGTATATTACTATATTAGTACAATTTATGTGCTCTGAGGAAGTTGCTGATTTGTCAAGATTACATTGTGGACTTGCTTGGAATCAAATACTTTGGTGATCACCAGAATACTTTATCATGAAATCAAACCTGGAATCTGTGGTTATGGCTCACTAGAAGCCAGAGGTAGATTATTCATCATCAACTAACTTCACATACATGCCACTCCTACCTTGCCAACAGAATATATTAGACTGGGTCTAGTTTTGGAATCAAGATGACCTGAATTTGGAACCTAACTCAGGTGTCTTCTAACTATCTGACTGAACAAATCACTTAATTTCACTGTGCTTTGGCTTCTTCATCTGCAAAAATAAGTAAAATAGTAGCACTTACCTCACAGAGCCTTCGTAAGGCTCAAATGTGATATAAAGCTTTGCAAATCTTGGTTTGTTTATCATTTAGGCATACATCGGTTAGTATTATTTAATGCTAAGGTGTTATGATTTGCATTTGGGCCTGCCATCATCTCAAAATAGAATTGGAATATTTGCCCTAGCTATTGTTTATAGAAATAGCTTATGGGAAATCCCTCCCCCTAAAGGATTACATTTGCAAAATGCACTAGATTCTCTGGAAGAAGTTAGCTCACTTATCAGATGGACCACAATAGTCTGTCACTGTTCATCCCAGTTCATGGACTGACTAGATTCTCTCTCCCTATTATTGAATGCAGTCTAGTATGGTAAACCAATTATCTGGGTGCATTCCAAGTCTCCTTCAGGTTTTTAAAGAAACTTCCACAACTTAAAAGCACTGTGGTGTCTTGGCACATCTCGGAAGAAGCTGATCTGAGCGGATAACCTCCTCCAAGAATGGAAGGTAAATCAATTTCCATTTTCACAAGCCCGAGTCTGAGCATTTTCAGAGAAGACAAATCATGCAGAAAATTGTGCCAAATTACTCATGGTTTTATGACAATTTCACACCAGAGACTTAGCTGAGCCTCCAAACTCGTTACACTTAGGGCTACAGTTTGCATAGAGATGGTTTAGCCCAGGATCAGGTAGAGGACTTAATGCCTTTGGGACCAAAGCCTAACCCGTTTTCTTGCTGGTTTGGCTTTTTTTGATGTAAACAAGATGATCTATCCCCGACAGCTGCAGAGTTCCACTGCAATGCTTTCTGGGTATTCATCAAGTCTTCATGTGACTGGTCTTTTTATCCTTACTGAGATAAAACAGATCAGAAAAAAGTCACGTGAGTGTTACTTGAAGCAAATCCTCTGCAAACTCAACTATTCGTTAAGCAGTTTGCAGTTTACAACTTCCTGTTATTTTTGCCAAAAGGAACAAATATTTTTTTGACTTGATTTTTTTTTAAAAGTTGGGGGTCCTGTTTGCCAATTCTATTAGACTAATTTAAGACCATTTGAAAGAAAACAGTAGTGAACAGTTTGGCCTTTATTCATGTTAGGCTGGCCTCAGTTCATTCCATCACATTTAACAGGCAGATGTTGGGTTATTGTGTTATTCTTTGAGTGAACCTTTGACTGAATGCCCATCTATTTGGGGATTTAAAATTGGCCAAATAATGTCAATAATTCCATAGGGAAATACTATGCTTTCATGGGCCCATATAAATTTTATCCTACCTTTTTGTTCATGTCTGAGGTAGGAAAAGTTTGAAAGTGCAATAGCAATTTATATTTCCTTAAAATATGAAAATATAAAATGAAATTAATGAGAGATCCCAACAATTGGTCATATTACTTTATAAATATTTTTGAATATTAAGGAAAAGGTTACTGTTTTCCTGTAGCTTATCCGAAGATTTTGATTCAAATCAACTTAGGAAATATTTATTAAATACCTACTATGCATGGCACTAGGGGTATGGGTGAAAAAGTAGATCAGTCCCTGCCCTTAAGGAGCCTAAATTCTATTGGGGGTAGGGAAATGAATGTGTATGGAAGAAAACAAGTAAACAGATGAAAAACACAGTAGTTTCCGGAGGTGAAAAGCACTAATAAGTGTCAGTGGGAAATTGGAAAAGGCCTCATTTATAAGGTAGAACTTGACTGGTGTTTTGAAGGAAGACATGAATTTCTAGAGGCATAGAGAGTGTAGTTTAGATATGACAGACAGCTCATAGCAAGGCATGGAGGGTGGGACTTGTTATGATAGTGTTTACCAATCAAAAATGTATGTATAGAGTCAGCCAAAAGTCTTACCAGGCAATTTTGTGATCTGAAAGAATGGTTTTGTGTGATATAATGCTACATAGCTATAAAGGGGCAGCCTTACTAGATTCAAGAACAGGAATAAAAGCCATAGGGAAAAATAAATAAATTATAAATGCAAAAACATGCATTATGATTTCAATAAACAAGAAAACATTGTTTTTTGCAATTTATTATGTATTCTCAAAGAGCATCTCTATAGATGTATGCATCCCAAGGCTTCAATAGATTCTTTGAGTGAAATAACAGTCAACTGCTAGTTGCAAAGAGAGTCCTACTTTTTATCTTTTGTGTTCATGTGATAATACAGGAGTGCAAATACTCCTGTAAAATATAAAGCCTGGACTAAGCAATCTCTGGTTGTCCTTCTGGCTTTAAAATGCTTTGTCTCTCCCTCCAATTTCTCAGTAATGATAGGCCAAATGTAGCATAGTTGGGTCAGACTCAGATTTAGGAAGACCTAAGTTCAAATCCCATCTCTAATATTTACTATGTGTTCATGGATAATGCATTTCACTTTCCTAAACCTCAATTTCCTTAACTGTACAATCTTGACACCAATTCCTACAGTATCAATCTTACAAAGTAATTTTCAAGGCTCAAATGAGATAATGGAAATAAAGCATTTTGCAATCTTAATAATTCTTGTTTAATGTCAATTATGAATGTTTTTCTTATACAATCATTTTGGTTCTAATGTTTTTGTACTTAGACTTGTGACAATATGCCTCCTATCTAGATATCAATAGACAACCTATAAGAACAATAATTGACCTTAATGAGGCTATATTTCTAAGTGAACTAAACTGATAAGTGTCATAAGATGTAATTGAGGAAGGAAAATGAAAGGAGAGTTAAAATGATTCTAGAGATTACCTAGTATAGCCTTTATATTTTATAGGAGAAGAAACTGAGGCCCAGAGAAGGGAAATTATTTGTCTAAAGCTATATAGCCAGTTAGTGGTGAAGAAGAGTCCCAATCTCCTAATTCCCAATTTGATGGTCTTCCCATTATGCACAGAGCAGCAAATCAAGGCCATTCCAGTGCCCTTGAGCTTTAAAAACTTTAAACTTTAAGAGTTCTCTTTAAACTGAATAACTACAAAAATTAGTATATCTTTTTTGTATTTTGCTTCTTAATTTGGTGTCTGGATATACCTCAACGAATTCTTATTTTTTACATTCCTTTTACATTCAAATGATGTAGAGACATTGCTCTTAAGGAGGTAACATTTTCAAATGTGTAAGAGGAGAAGGAGACTTGATAGATACATAAATTAGCACAAATCAAGTTATGGGGATAAAGAGATCCAGAAAATCACTCTAGGAAAATTTCATTTGGAGAAAACACTCGTCTAGACTAATCTTAACTTGTAGGTTTTCTCCTCCCAATTTTCTAGTTGGTTGTGTTTATCAACTTCCTTTTCCAGATCATAAGACCCATGATATGGATGAATACTCCCCCAACCATTGCTGATTACGGCCATTGACCATTTCTTTCTCTTTCTTTCCCACTGATCATTTCCCTGAGTTACTGTGACTAAAAATGGTGGCCAGCCTCCAAAACCTGTAATGGAACTGAGCAGTATGGTTCTTTAGATTATGAATATTCCATGCATCTCTAGGCCAAAGTCAAAGCCTTTTTAATTGGCCCAAACCAACCAGAGATTTTATTTTCTCTGACCACATCTATGACATTCTGAGGAAGGCAATTTTAGTGGGTGTTCCTAATTACAGAAAGTACGTATACTATATGAATAAGTGAAAACAAAAACTTATTATGCACTTGCTATGTGCCAAGAACCACAGTAAATAATAGAGATGCAAATTTAAAGATAGTTTATACCTTCAAGAAGCCTACATTCTAATAGGGAAAGATAATTCACCTAGGATTTTGGAAGCCTTTCTGAACCCTTTTTAATTGTAATACCTTCCCTCTATTGATTGTCTCCAATTTATTCTGAATATATCTTATTTGTATTTAGTTGTTTTCATGTCTCATTTACTAGACTATGAACTCCTTCAGAGCAGGGACTCACTTACCCAAACTTGGCATTTAGTAGGTAAATATTTAATAATTCATGGACTAGAAAGTCACAGGGATGAGGAAGGGAGTCACAGTGCAATTGATTGACAGCTTTCACTGAAAAATAGTACTTTTTATTTGTTTACTCTTTCTAGAGTCAGAAGTGGAGGGGGGAAGGGGAAGGAAGTGCAAGGATATGCTTCCTGGCAGGAGAATGGCAAGAGAATTCTCAGTCAGAAGCTCAGGACCCTAGAATCGAGAACCAGAGTGCTGAGTTGGAGGCTATGGCACAGGAAAACAGTGTGAAAATATACACCATGGTCTGCATTGGATTCTTCAGAGAAAGTATTGAAAGACCCACAAAAGCTGTTGCCCCATATCCAAATTCATGGGGGTTATTGGAGTCTCTATTGAGCACTCAATATAAGCAATCTCTGAATCTTATTTACATAGTCACTGAATAACTGGAAAAAGGTTCAGCAATTACTGGACTCCTTAATCATATTACATTGCATAGAATTTAAAAAAAGTAGTCATAATTTTCTGTTCATGATGTATTGCCTCAGTGGAACTCTTAGGTGGTAAATATAATGATTTGCTAAGTTATTAGTAGCTTTCTGGATCTGGATGTAATAGCAAGCATACGATTGTTATTGCCCCTATTGCTTTCTATGGTTTGTCTCTTTTATTTCCCATCTTTCCCTTAGATAAGAATGTGTGGATGAAAAATGAAAGATGAGAGTAAAGAAGGTCAGATGAAAAGATATTTGGCATTCAGATTCATAGAACTAGAAAGGACCTTAGATATCTTTTATTTTAATCTTTTTACTGATGAAGAAATTATGGTTAAGATAGAGAGATAGAGAGCAAATGACTTTTCCAAGGCAAATTGAGACTAAAATTCAAGGGAATCAGTAAGTGCTGTGATCCTATATGATTTTGTAAATCTTTATTCCTTTGAGTGAAGGCATATTTGTTATTAAAGTGAAGCTGGTGGGGGCAGCTGGGTGGCTTAGTGGATTGAGAGCCAGACCTAGAGATGGGAGGTCCTAGGTTCAAATCTGGCCTCAGATACTTCCTAGCTGTCTGACCCTGGGCAAGTCACTTAACTACCATTGCCTAGCCCTTGTCTTGGAACCAATACACAGTATTGATTTTAAGACAGAAGGCAAGGGTTTAAAAAAAATAAAGGGAAGTTGGTGTTCCAGTTGACAGATCAGAGATTGACATTGAGATATAATATTAGAAGGATAGTTAATGGACTTCTAGAAAAAGGAAGCAATAATCACAAAGTCAGCATAATATCTAAAACAGTCATGCCAGATTAACCTTATTTACTTTTAAGATGGTTATATAACTGGTAGATCAAGTGAATATCAGTAGAATTTACCTAGACTTTATTGAAGCCTTCAGTTAAGTTTCTCATTCTATTCATCAGGAAATATGAAGAGATATAGGCATATGGCCTAGATGATAGTACATTTAGGTGTATTTGAAATGGTTAGATGCAAAGGGTAACAGTTTTATATCAACTTAGAAGAAGATTTCCAGTGGAATGGCAGTTGCATTAATCTTCCTTGGCTTTGTATTATTTAATTGCTTAATGACTTAAATGAAAACACAGATGATGTGCTTGCGAAATGTACTAATTCAAAGCATTTTAAAATGTGGACTATCATCATTATCAAATTTGTAGAAGATTCAAAGATAAGAAGCATTGTTAACTTGATGATAGAGGGTTAGAATAATAGATCAAGGCTAAGAAGATGAAATTCTATAGCTGTGCAACTGACTAACTTGGACCCCACATCTTTCTCCAAGGTTCTCTTATACCCCTTAAATGGATTTGCAGTGCCTACGGTTTACCCCATGGATGATGATCCTTTGAGTATAAGAGAGAGAGAGCCCCTGCATCCCAGTTCAATTAAAGGAATATTGACAAAAGTATAAAAAATATAGATACTCTACAACACATAGGAATTATCATTCTCACCCTCTCCTGCCCATTATACCTCCCTTTACCATCTCAATCTATGGGGAGAGGAAGAGGATTAGGTTTATAGCTTAGGTCAGTTTATATAAAGCACAATTCCAGTTCAAATTCCCAAAACCTCCTTGAGGTCAAGTCGTAAGCACACTGAGCTCTCCTACCAGCCTGGATGGTCATAACATTCTACTTGCAATCTTGGCTTCAGGATCTCTATAGCTAAGACAATGGAGGGGATTATCACTTGGACCTAAAACTAAGGACAAATGAAGGAGAATAGAGAACCCAGGTCTTTTATTGGAGCTATGGGGTAAAAGAGAAAGTAGGGGAAGGAAGTCCGGCTTCTCTCTTTTATGGCTCCCAAACTTACTCCCTCTGGACACCAAGCAGAAAAGAGGGCATGTAGGAAAAGGGGTCAGATTATTCCAGTCAAAAAGGTGACTCATCTTATCCACAAGGAAAAGTGTTGTAGGTAAACTTACTTCTTCCTTCCTCCCTTTCCTCTAAAAGAACCCCTGTGTGTGTGTGTGTTTGTGTTTATTTATCCAAATCAAGTCAAATGCAGAGAATCAGGATATCTCCATATTAAGAGATCTAGGCATGCTCAAAGCTCACATTGAAATACTAAATGTAAAATATTATACTTGAATTCATAAAATAAGCTTCACAAATATGAAGAAAGAAGTATGCTGAGACAGTGTTTTCTTGTAGAGATCATCTTGAATATTGTATTCTGTAAATATAGTTCTGGGATCTAGACTTTAGGAAGGGAATGATATGCTTATGAATATCCAGAGGAAAGTAACCAGTAAAGTGATGAGGTCTTTGAATTCAGCTTTGCACCTTATTTCAGTATAGAAATAAAACATGGAAGGCTTCACTCCCCTGCCCCCCAGCCGCTAAACCTTTATTTACTAAGAGAGAATGCAAGATGGAGTGGATCTTTTAGAGGGCAACAAATTCATTTCCTCTGAGGACTGGTTTAGAAAATTGGGAATATTTTCCTTAGAAAGAAAAGATATGGGAGGGGCAAAATAGAATAGCTATCTTCAAGTTTTTGAAGATGGCACATTTAAGAAGAATTTGATGTTTTGCCTTAGAAGGCAAAATGCCTAGTAATGGGCAGGGATTCCTATAAGAGTCAGCAACTTCCAAAGGTGGGCTGGGATGCCTGAAGAAGCGGTGGGCTCTGCTTCACTGGTGCCAGATCATTTCATGGGGTTGATGTAGAAAATAATTATTCTGTCATGTCTTGGACTAGATGGTTTCTTAGGACTATTCAACTCTGAGATTCTGAGATTCCAGGTTTGAATGAAAGAAAGGTTTTTAATGATAGAGTAAGGACTCCATTTGTAAAATGGTGGGGGCAGTAATTTTTGTTCTAACTCTCATAGAGCTATTATGGAGATCAAATGAGAGATTGCTCATGAAAAAAGTACTTTGAGTATTTAAAAGTACTACAAAATGAAAGGTGATGTGCTTTTTATAATTTCTATGTTTTTTAGAGTTCTTTAAATGGTGGTTATACTCAAGTGATTCTTTGATTTTATAAGCCTGGAGAAGAGATCCTGGTAGGAGTGTGTATAGGTTCATTTTGGAATTCATGTTAAGGTGTGCTCTCCTTAACTGGAGAAGAGAATATATAACACCCCTCGTGGGTGCTGCAGTGATTCAGGGGAGCAGTGATGGCCACACTTTTTTTGTATTACATTCTATTCTGAGTTCAATAAATAGTTTCATAATTTCCAGGGGGTGCTAAATGGTAGGCCAAAAAAGTTTGGGAACCACTGGAATAGATGATAACTAGATCTGCTTTTTCATTCCAAATCCAAAGAGTACAATCTCCTCTATCCTTTTTCCCTTTAAATCTATGAAGAGGGAGGAATTTCTCTTTTTTTAGTCATGAATTAATCAACCAATCAATCATCTCTGTGTCTACTTCTATGGTAGGCCCTAGGAATACAAGTACAAAGAAACAATTCCAACTCACAAGGTGATTGTGATCTACTAGGTGTGAAAAGTGCATATATAACTATATATATACATACATATATATATATAGTTATACACAGCATAAATATAAAACAAATATATTTGAAAATATATACAAAATAGTAAAATACAAGTTAATTTGGGTGGTAGGACATGAGCAATTAGAGAAGTTAAAAAAAAGGCTTCATGTGGTAGTTGTTGCTTTGATATATCTTAAAGGAAGAGAGAGACTCTATGAGAGGAAGATGAGAAGGAAGTACATCTATTTATTTATTTTTAAGATTTTTATTTTGAGTATTTTCCCCTAGTTACATATTTCATATTCTTTCCCTCTCCCCCAAACCCTCCCACCTCCCTTAGCCGATGCACAATTCCACTGGGTTTTACATGTATCATTGATCTAGACCTAATTCCATATTATTGATAGTTGGACTAGAGTTATCATTTAGTGTCTACATCCCCAATAATATCCTCATCAGCTTATGTATTCAAGCAGTTGTTTTTCTTCTGTGTTTCTGCTCCCACAGTTTTTTCTCTGGATGTGGATAGCATTCTCTCTCATAAGTCCCTCAGCCTTGCTCTGGATCTAGTACAGAAGTCCATTACATTCGATTTTACCATAGTATATCAATCTCTGTGTACAATATTCTCCTGGTTCTGCTCCTTTCACTCTGCATCAATTCCTGGAGGTCATTCCAGTTCACGTGAGAAGGAAGTACATTTTGATAAAAAGGGGAGACAGGAGATGGGTTTTACATGTGAAGAATAGAGGTAGTGTCACTTTGGCTAGATCAAAGAGTGTGGGAGGGGAAAATTTTGAGTAGAAATAGACAGGAAAGTCAGAGCCATAACAAGAAATTTTAGTGCCCTACAAAACATTTATTTGGGCCTGGGGGAGAGATAGCTCAGATGAGAGAGAGAGGGAGTTCAGACCTTCTCACACAAGGACCCTTGGAATTGAGAGAGAGACCCAAAGATAATACCTATATACTGACAGAAATCCTTAGATACTGCCTTTAGAGAGGCTTCCAGAAAAGGGAAAACTCAATTGGTATCTGAAAATATGGAGGAATACCATCCCCAATGGCATGGCTCAAACGTTGCTGTATCATCAGCAGTGGTATAATACAGGGTTGTCATCTTTACACTGGTCAGGTGTAATTATACCAGCAGGATAGGCAGATAATCTTGTAGAATTTCTGGAACTTGTCTCTGAAGTAGCTGGAGTATTGGAAGAGGTTACAGGTACAAATCACCAATTTCCTTTGCCAAGCTCTGGCACTGATTATATAGACTTCTGAAATATTTTGTAAGATTCATTCAAAATAGATTATTTCTAGTGTGTTTCATAAATTTCAAAGCTTCTTAGAAATGCAAACTTTTGACAATGAAGATTCAATCAAAAGTGGGAAAGACATGAGATCACTGAGAAGTCATAACTGGTCCTATTTGTGTTATAGTAGCTCAGAGAACTGGATTAGATATATGACCCTTGCCACCTCAAATCCTCAAAAATAAAGTGTTTCTCTTAATCTCATCAGAAGAAACAGTTTACAGCAACTTAAAGGACCATGCAAGGCACTCAGAATAAGGACTTTTCCTAGGTCATTATTTTACCTAACCCAAAACCTATTGGTTTGGAACTCTGTCATTTATAGATATCAATGTTCTATTCCTGTGTGAGGGGCAGGGCAGAGTTGGTAAAATCGGGAGAGAGGAGAGGCTCCAAGTTTTTCAGGTTTCTTTTTTTTTTTTTTTTTTTAAATACTTACCTTCCATCTTGGAGTCAATATTGTGTATTGGCCCCAAGGCAGAAGAGTGGTAAGGCCTAGGCAATGGGGGATAAGTGACTTGCCCAGGGCCACACAGCTAGGAAGTGTCTGAGGCCAGATTTGAACCTAGGACCTCCCATCTCTAGGTCTGGCTCTCAATCCACTGAACCACCCAGCTGCCCCTTTTTTCAGGTTTCTTGAAGTCTCTTCAGTCACTTTTGGTTCCAGAACATTTCTGGCTTCCAAATTTAGGAGAGAATATTGATAATATCAATTCCACTTTGGTTGCCAAAGGGAAAATAAGATTCTAGGAAGAAGCCAACATGAGAGAAGCTGGCAGATGCCATCATTTCCCTATCTCTAGTTTGTTATACTAGATCAGTGATTCCCAAAGTGGGCGCCACCACCCCCTGGTGGGTGCTGCAGCAATCTAGGGGAGCAGTGATGGCCACAGGTGCATTTATCTTTCCTATTAATTGCTATTAAAATTAAAATATTAATTTCTAGGGGCACTAAGTAATATTTTTTCTGGAAAGGGGGTGGTAGGCCAAAAAAGTTTGGGAACCACTATACTAGATACTTGGGGTCTTGGTTGAGATGAATTGCCTTACTTCCAGCCCAAATTTAGAAAGAATTAAAAAAAATTAAAAATAAAGTTAATTCTACAGTTGGGTTCAAATAACCAACTTCAGAAGTCCAAGATGGAGGAGGCATATCTAAAAAATAGTTACTCTAAAAAAGATATGGGAGTTTTAGTTAGTTGTAAATTCTGTATGAGTCAACAATTTGATATTCTTGCCAAAAACTAATGCCATTCTAGGCAGAGAAGCCAAGACTAGGGAGCTAATTGTTCCCCTGGACTCTGTTCAAGTTAATCTTCATCAGGAGTCTTGAGTTCAGTTTTAGGTGCTGTATTTAGGAAGGACATTGATAAGTTGGAGTTCATCTGAAGCTAAATGGCCACATTGGTTTGAGGTATTGAGTCTATGCTGGATTAAATTGGTAGTAAGAAGTGGGAATGTTTAGATGAGGGGTGATGGTAGGGAACATATGAAAGCTTTCCTCAAATTTTTCAAAGCCTGTTTGGAGGAAGAATTAAATTCATTCTGTTGGACCCTAGAGAGATTAAGTAGATGAGCACAATGGATGGTTGAAGAGAAATGTATTTACATTTGATGTAATGGAAAACCTCCGAAAGATAAGAGCTACCCAACAAAGAGCTGTTTCAAGAGAAAGTGATCAGAAGTGACTGACCTTCTAGAACCTAGTGACTACTTCAGGAGAAAGTCACTCAACTAGACATCTTCACATCATAGCTTTTTAGGAATATAGTAGAATGGATTCCTCTTAGCTGTGGTTTGGACTAGCTGATCTTAAAGTTGTTATCCTTCAGTCATTCATTTGTATCTGATTCATCATGACCCCTTTGACCATGCTATCCATAGAGTTTCTTGGCAAAGATACTGGAGTGCTTTGCCATTTCTTCCTCCAATGGATTAAAGCAAACAGAGTTTAAGTGACTTGCCCAGGACCACATGATTAGTAAGCACATGAGTTCACATTTGAACTCAGGTCTTCTTGATTCTAGGTCCTTGGTTCTCTACTGGAGCATTGCTTGGATCTATTTGGAGGTTGACTTATTATTCAGGTGCTTGGTAGTGAACCTAAGGGCATTTAGGTTGCCTTCCACACTGTCTGGGGGCTGTTCAGCATTTTTATGCAACATTTCATATTGATCTTGGACATCTTACAGAAAACACGGTCATAGAAAATGATGATGCCAAACAACATGTACATACAGTACAGGAGAGTTTCTTTACTCATGAATCATTTCCAGTACCCTGGGGTCTCCGGCATGACTTTACACATGCTTATCATTGTGCTAAGACAATCTGTCATGTTTTCAATCTGGCAGGGTTTTGTTTTCAGAGACAAAGAATGTTGTCATGTTGCTAAGGGTCTTGGGCATTGGGTTGGCTTCTGCATAGAATAGGGACATTCAGTTGGCCGGCTCATTGCTGGCTTCATTTTCAATGTCTAGATGCATATTGTCGATCTGACTGTGTCTGTCTGTAGTAGCTCAAGTTATTCTGTATCACAGGGTTTCTCATCTTCATTTCATCTACTGGGCTACCTACTTGCCTCCACATGACCTCTGTGGTCCCTTCCAAATCTGTGATTCTGTCATTCTAAAATTTGGAAAGGAAAATTCTATCATAGTCTAACGGATCTTGATCACCTCACCACGCTCACCTGTAATCCTTAGGTTTGTTCTTTCTAAGACTTCTTGATATATATTCTGAGTTACCATTTTCAAAATTTTGATTTGGGCAAAGCAAAACAAAAGCAAAATGTCTATCCATAACAATATATATTGGTATTCAAAATAATGGAAATCAGTCCAGTAGGCCAAAATATCCAAATGATTTCCATTACATAAAGTGTCCCAGTGACTGATTTCTTGTCATTTGTATCTCATGGCATTGTAGAGTAACCAATAGTTGTAGTCCCTATGGTCCTATAGACCTGAATATTTGATAGCATCTGGACAACTGGTTGAATTTTAAAATTTTCATCCAGATGTTTTGCACTGAATAATAGCCTTACAAGTAACTAACACCTTGTAAATCCTTTGGCCACTGAGCTCTGAGTCTTTTTATTTGCCAATGGCTCTACTTATACTCTGCTACATGTCTCCAAATTAGCTGCAATTATGCCTTTCCCAAAATGTTTTCATAATGAACACGATTTTCCATCCCACGGGCTAGAGAGCAGGTTTGTGTCAGCTTATGGGGATAAGCCATCCATTGGTTTATGTTAACTCTTTCCTGAGCCAATTCTCAACACTGCCATTTGGGCCACTTGGCTCTATTCGTTTGTATGCATTGGGGAAGAATGAAGATGGAGCTTGCAGCCTACACACACCCAGGGATTCCCCCAGATGTACAGTTTTAGTCCCTGACTGCACACTCTGACAGCCATTTGGAGTCCATGGTTTCCAGCTGGAATGAAGAATCAGGGAGGAGTTGGAAGACAAATTCCTGAATACTCTTGTATAGGCCAGGGAAGAAGAAGAATCAAGGTGAAGGTATTTCATAAACCCTGAACTCAAAAGACTTCAGTGGAGATATTATATTTCAGTTCTTTCATAGATCCATAATTTCACTGACATTATTCCCTTCATTGATGCAAATTGAAATCATTCATGCCTTCTCATCCTGTGGCATCTTTCAAAGATCCTTCAATATGCTGGAGGTCTTTCCTCTAAGTCTTTTATTTAATTATGTATTTATATATGTAGGTATTAATTTATTAAACATTTTAAAGGCACTTGGCCTGTCCCATCTCTCACTTTATGACTTACTATCTAACCAGCCTATCTCTTTTTCTGAATATGCAGTTTCTATTTTAAAAAATCACTTATTACCAATTACATTTTATAACAAATTTCTACACACAAGGATTCCTAAGTTATATGATCAAACTTATCTCCCTCCCTCCCTTCCCTTTCCCCTTTGGGTGCTAATAGGTAATCTGATCCCTTGTAATGACAATACTGTATCATATAACATGTTGAGTGGCCATTCCTGGCATGCATAGCAGTGTCACTGGATGATCTCTATATTGGTCATGTAGAACCTTCTGAAGCAGTGTTACATGCATGTTAAATAATAATAGTACTAACACTAGTTAGTATTTATGTAGTGCATGAAGTTTGCAAAGTACTTTACAAATATTTATTTTCCTAACAAACCTTGGAGGTAAAGGTTAGTATTGTTCCCATTTTATGGATGTGAGAACTGATTAACTTATTGCCTTACAACTGAAGTGTTTGAGGCCATGTTTGAAATCAGGCTTTTCTGACTCCAGGTCCAGCATCCTATTTTCCCATCTAGCTACCTCTAAAGAAGGAAACATATAAAAGATATAGATGCCTCCATCAGAAAACAAGGACAAACTAGGTACAGATTCAAAGTTCTACAAAAAGCCTAGTAGTAAAAGACTACACTATAACTAAGCCGAACAACTTGAGGATTCCAATAAAAGGAATTCTTGCAACTGTGAAACACTCTTTTGCAACATGAGGTCTTCTTTGTAACATAGGCTGCCTTTTCCCTGGACTCTTTAAGTATGTATGGGAGATTGTGTCATGGACTATGGGAGACATGTTTTGTATCAACTATACTACTTTACTAAATACTCCCTTTCTGAAGATAATTTAAACCTAGCTGACTAAATTATATTAACTGATAACCAGTAGGGGATCATGAATTATTGCACTAGAAAAGAAGTCCCATCCCAGCCCCTAGAGGTTACCGTCTCTAGAGCCTAAAGGAATGTAGTAGTCACACTCTGGGGACTGACTTCATGAGTATAAGAGAGAAGTGGAATAGGCACCTCAAATCATGTGCTGCAATGGAAATGCTATGTGAGATGATATGGTTCTTGTTTGAGTATTGGTTAGACTAACTTGTTTCAGAAGCTCCTTCTAGTTCAGTGAGTCTGAAACTCTAGGAGTCCTGTGAGTTATAGAGTTTTGAAGTTGAGGAAACAGACTCAAAAGGGTGAAATAATTTTGCTAGTTTCACATAAGTGGCAAAGGCAGGATATGAAATCGGGTCTCTTGACTCCAAACCCAGTTTTATGCCCAACAAACTTGACTGCCATGCCATGCCACGTAAGTCCATTTAACCCATAATGTGCACTTGTATCATATTAATGGAACTTTAGAAATTTCTGCATATAACATTGATTCTATGAGAGAATGTGTTCAGAGGTCCAGAAATAGATCTCCCTTGCTTCAACCTCAGTAGAGCAATTTGGAATTTACCAGTTAGATTGGAATAGGTTCTCCCTCAGCACAGAGCCATTGAGAATGGCTCCTATGAGATCCAGGAAAACATTGTACACAGAGACCGATACACGGTGGTACAATTGAACATAACGAACTTCTCTACTAACAGCAATGCAAGAATTCAGAGCAAGGTTGAGGGATTTATGAGAAAGTAAAACTAGCCACATTCAGAGGAAGAACTGTGGAAGGAGAAACACAGAAGAAAAACAACTGCTTGAACACATGGGCTTTTGGGGATATTATTAGGGATAAAGACACTAAATGATAACTCTAGTCCAACTATCAATAATATGGAATTAGGTCTAGATCAATGATACATGTAAAACCCAGTGGAATTGTGTGTCAGCTAAGGGGGTTTGGGGGCTTGGGAGAGAGGAAAGAACATGAAACATGTAACTATAGGAAAATATTCAAAATAAAAATAAAAATAAAATAAAATAAAAAAAGAGAATGGCTCCTATGAATTGGGGGCAGTAGTTATAGTAGATAGAAAGTGGAAGGCAGAGCTCTACAGGTTCAAAGTAAATGTTTTCTATGAGGGACTAGGTTCAGCCATTGCTACAAATGTCTATAATTCTTGGGCCCTGGCCAGCTCTCTCAACTCCTTTATTTTCTTTCTATAGATGTAAGGATTAGACAATCTACTTTCTTTTCTAATACAAACATCATCTTCTGCTTCCAACAAGGCTTTCTATGACATCTAGGTGGCACAGTGAATAATAGAGTGTCAGGTCTGGAGTGAGGAAGATTTCTCTTCCTGAATTCAAATCTGGCCTCAAACACTTACTATCTGTGATGACTATGGGAAAGTCATTTAATCTTATTTGCCTGAGTTTCCTCATCTTTAAAATGAGCTGGTACATAGCAAACTAATCCAGTATCTTTGTGAGGAAAACCCTAAATAGGGTTATGAAGAGTTGGACATGACTGAAGTGACTGAACAAAAGGCTTTCTATCCTCCATTGGCATCAAATGGAAAAAAAAATCCACCTAGATTATCCTTTACTTCTCTACAAAGAAGATGGATCTTTAGGTTTTGCTAAGATGTTTATTGATAGTATCTACAGGGAAACACAAAATGTAAGTTCTTCCTATATTTCATTCCATCTCTTTTTACCTCAAAAGATTGAGATAAGATACATTTATATTTACAGAACATTATAATCTAGTTATCTTTGTTATCTTTTATAAGTTTTTTTTTTTTATCGCTAGCATCTTGGTCATAAGGTGATGACTTTCTCTTCTTCCTTTTGTAGGAAGAAGCATGCATGAAGATTCTCTTTTTAGGTGGGAATGGAGTACTCATATGATGAAAGGATGGAAAAAGTTTCTTTTTGTTCCAGGAGAGAAAAACACTGGGATTAATACTGTAAAGTTAATAAAAATTTCACTTGTTTAACAGATTTAGTTTACATTGGGTCAAGTGGTCTTCTCACCATTGGGAGATACATAATGTTTATATTTCTTAAATTGTCTCACCTGGACCTATTTTCCAGATCAGTTGTTTTTCCAATGAGATATTTCACATTTTCTTCTATTTTTTTCATTCCTTTCATTTTGTTTTATTGTTTCTTGATGTCTTGTAAAATCATTACCTTCCATTTGCCCATTTCTAATTTTTAAAGACTGAATTTCTTCAATGACCTTTTGATCCTCCTTTTCCATTTGGTTCATTCTACTTTTCATGGCACTCTTTTTAACATTTTCTTTATTTTTTGCCTCTTTTTCCAGTAGGTAAATTCTTTTTTAAAAAGAAAAAAAACTTTTTTTCATTGGATTTTTATGTCTCTTTTTCCAGTTGACCAATTTTGCTTTTTAAGCTATTTTCTTTTTGTATTACTTTAATTTCTTTTCCCCATTTTCTTCCACCTTTCTTATTTGATTTTTGGATTCCTTTTTGAGTTCTTCCAGAGCTTGAGACCAGTTCCCATTTTTCTTTGAAGTTTTGTATATGGTTGCTTGGATCTCACTATCCCTTGCTGATTCTGTGTTTTGCTTTGTTTTTTGCCATATAAATTTTTTAGGGATAGGAGTTTCTTTTGCTGTTTTCTTATTTTCCAAGCCTTTTTCTTTTGCCTGTGGACAGGGAATTTTGAAAGCTGCTTGATGATTCTGTAACCCCTGCTTCTGGCTTGATGAGATCAGGGCACTGTGAGCTATTTCGCCTTTGGGCTAGGCCTTCACCACACCAGTGCAGGCTTGAAAGTACCCAGAAGTATAGACTTCCAGGCTTCACTGCAGACTGGTGCAAAGGCCTGGGACCTCAAGGTATGGGTGTGAGGTGCTCTTTGATGGGGTAGCCTGGGTCTCAGGATCCTGAAGTTGGCCTGTGTCCAGTTGGGGAAGCTGGTGCAGTAGGTGGAGGGATAGTCAGCAAGCACTCCTCTGTGCGCAGTTTTGTTTCTGGTTCTCCCTTATCCCATGAAAACCAACTTTTTCTGCCTACCTTTCAAGTTGTATTCAGTGGGAGAGTTCCCTCATTCCCTCTTGCTGTTGGTTTTTGACTCCTGTCATTTTGAGGTGCTTTTTAAAGATTGGTTTGGAAGGGTTGTTGGCATGGTTTCAGCTTTCACTGTTACTAAGTCACCATCTTGGCTCCCCTCCATCATATAAAATCATACCCTTAAATTCATTAATATTAGTTACTTCTCAATTTTCCATAAATATTTCTAGTATACAGATAGGAGTATCACAGTAAGCATTTAGACTATAGGGAACAAAGAAAAATGAAAATTGGATAAGAATATATCACATCATTGAAGCATTCTTAAATAATATCAATTTAGGACTATAGATCTATAGCTAAAAAAGACTTGAGGCCATCTAGTCTATTACCTCATTTTAAAAATGAGGGAACTGAGGCCAGGGAGGCAATTGGCAAGATGGGAAGCAGAGGTGGTTAGGCATCCAGATGTCTTGACTTTAGAGTCAGGCCCTTTTCTGTACTCTGTTGCCTGCCTCAAAAATACAAAGATTCATGATTTCATTGGTATGGGTATGCTATCTACTAATATAGATTTTAATTCCATTAGGGATTTTACTTGATCTTTCAGACTAAATTCAGACACTAGCAGCTAATGTGGATTTTAGCCTCTTTATACTTAGTTAGGTTGCTCCTCAGACAACAGAAGCATCACCTATCTTTTAGTCCAGACATGAAGCCTTTTGCACTTGGTATGATGTCAGAGATTGTGCTTGGCTGGTATAGCCTTTAAGAACCCAAGGTCACCTTCACACCATGATGAGACATCACAGTATGACTGAGCTTTTTTCTATTCAGAAAAAAAAAAAAACCTAAGGGATCTAGTTAATTATAAGCTCATGATGAATCAGCATTGTGTTCTGACAGCAAAAAAAAAAAAAGCCATTGGACCTACATTAATAGAAGTGTAGTATTCAGAGTAGGAGTGATGAAAGCCCAGTTGAATTCTGTGCTCAGTTCAGCCTAAGTAAGGAATATTGAATCTGGGACATTCAATTCAAATTGGCAAACTTTTATGAGCACTTACTAAAGTCAAGACACTGAACCAAGCACTAAGGATAGAAAGCAACCCCCCAAATGGAAGACGGTCCATATCTTTGGGTTACTTAGATTTGGGGAGGGTAGAGTATCACCTTTTAGAAAGAACACAGAACATTTAGGGAGGGAAGGACAAGATGAAGGAATTTAGGATAGTTGCCCTATAAAAGATACAACAGAAATATACACACACATACACACATTTGTCATTATAGAAGTGGGGCTAGGTTTTTCAACTTTGTCCTAAAGGGTAAAACTAGGTCCAATAAATAGAGATCACAGATAGGCAGATGAACAAAAACAAAGACTCTCAGAGGAAATCATCACTTAGAAATAATATAAGAAAAAGAATTTCTCTCTACCATATCTTTAGCAAATGCTCAGCACCCTTTACCATAGACCACTAGAAAAAGGAGATCCATTTCACTTTTAGAAAGATTATTAGGAGGATTTTTCCTCACAGCAAGACTAAATCTTCCTCTCTCAATTTTTATTCATTGCCAGATTTCAATTCAGCATAAACCAAAGAATCTTCATTAAGTTCCATCAGTTGTAGTTCTCTACTGGGTCCCAAGGGCATGTGCCTTTTTATTTTTATTTTATTTTATTTTTTTTTATTTTAAACCCTTAACTTTTGTGTACTGACTCATAGGTGGAAGAGTGGTAAGGGTAGGCAATGGGGGTCAAGTGACTTGCCCAGGGTCACACAGCTGGGAAGTGTCTGAGGCTTGATTTGAACCTAGGACCTCCCATCTCTAGGCCTAGCGGTCAATCCACTGAGCTACCCAGCTGCCCCCGGCATGTGCCTTTTTAGAGTCCATAGTTGGCAGTTTCTCTGTCACATTGTGGTGATGGTGGGATGCCTTACATTCTCCTAAACTGCTCCCTTTCTCAGTTGGCCATCTCTCTGTTTTTGTCTGTATCCATATTTGCCTCTGCTTGCCTTTCGTGTAGCATTTACTGGTTGTAAATGGATGTGTTTGCTACTGGTCTATTTTCTCTAATAACATGGCCAATGGCAGGGGGAGGAATATGATGAGATAGTAGAATGTAACATCGCTTATGGGTTTAATTTCTATCCTTTTTCTTCCACTGTCCTTTGGTAGAGGTAGGATATACTTCCTCACATAGTCAGCAATCATGGAATCCTCCATTCTTTGACATCTTCCTTAATGGAGCAAACCCAAAATTAAAGAGGTTCATACCTCACAAAGATATCACAGGGTGTGAACCCTCCTGTTTGTTTGCCTTTTTAAACCTTCATCATTCCCCATATACTTATAGCATACTTCTCTAACTTACATCCCCATTGGTAGGCTGAATATCCTGAGGATTTTAGACTAAACCCTGAGAGTTTGGTCTCTTTATGCAAGTTTAGTTAAGTCTCATATAAAGGTCCCTATATATAAATTTGCTTGGACCTAGAATTAACATGCCTTCCTTACCTAGAACACATATAGAAGATTTGCAGCAATGTTTAAGGTATATAACCAGGGCAAAGGATGACTCACAACTACCTTGGCATTGGAAACTTTGCCCTCTTTTTCTTTTTTAATGAAACTAAATTTCTTTCCTTGGTGTGTCTAGTTTTTTTTTTTTTTATCATTTCATCTCTTAGCTCTTCATGCTTTTGGGACACTGCTACTGAAGCCCACAAGAATTTGAATCTTCAAACATTTTGAAGTTTACAAGGTCATTTCCTAGTCAATGGAGAAGAGGAAGAAAGAGATCCCTACATCTCCACCCCAAGGACTTTCTCTCGCTGTTTCTAGAGTGCTCATGCTAGAATATTTAGCTGGAAAGTCAAATGGCTTGTTATTAATTTATATATATGTACATATATCTATATATCTATCTATATATATATATATAAAACAAGCTCACAGGGCTTAACTGATAAGTCTTGAATCAATCCAAAAATATTTCCCATGTGGCATTTCACCCAAGGATCCAAAGACTTTACTCAATCCAAATAAATTAAGGGCTTGTTTTGCACCTAGTTTACAATTTTCGTGATTCATCACTGATTGAATAAAGAAGTCTGGACCTTAGCTTTAATTGGGGTAGGTTGGATGCCCACTCTTACACACAGATTACATTAACTGAGGTGAAGGCTTAGACTACTTTCTTATACTTATTGCCCTCTGCCCAGTTTTAGCAAATAGTATAGGACAAACACAGTTAGCTGTTTATTTCCTACCTTTCAAAGTTTGTAGTATGCATTTTCAACAATTTAAATATAGTCATGAAAAAGTGGTAAGCTAGTAATTGGAGGTCAAATACCACTACCAAGAAACCAATATTTTCAGGCAAGAGATAATTTGCTGAATAATGTGAATATTTTCTTCTAATGGCAAAAAGTTCCTCTTTGACCTAGATCCACTAATTTTTGGTAAGGCCAAGTCCTATTCAGTTAAAATTCTCCCACAATGTAACTGAGTAATCTTTCTTCTCCTATTGGTACAATATTGCCCAAGCTTCAGTTTTACCTTGTGATTATGATGTGGAATGATTGTGATCCTCAGAATTGTAGCCTTCTAGAAACTTATCTGAAGACTGTATCTGTCTTCTGGAAGAGATACCACCACCTTTATTGTTAGGGCTTCTGTCCCTCTCTGGGTTTTCTTCCTTTGGTATACGGTTTAAGTCATAAAAAAAAAAGTCAGCTCAATTTGAGATTTGGGCCTTATCCTTATTCTCTGTAAGAAACAGAGTGGATTTATAACCCGGGGAGTATAGACTTTCATCACTATAGATGGATGGGTGTTTTAGAGCATTCACCTTTAAGATATCCAGAATACAAGCTACTGATCCTCTGTGGATTGTAAATTTCTAGAGTTGGGCTTCTTGGTTCTTGTCAGGAAGGCAAGTTTTATGATCACCATTACATTAGTTCTTCTGTAGTGCTGGGAGCTGGGAGCCTCCTTCCTATTAGGAAGCCTTGTCTTGACTTTCATACCAATAAAGTTGTTCTTAGAGCAGAGTTCATCCTAATAAGCATCTTGAGAATTGCACCTGAACTAAGAAATATTTCCCCCTCTGTCTGCCCTAAGCCGCAGAATCTCAAGCAGTCTACATGCTTTGAATCTAAGACAAGGCTTACAGCCTAACAGCTTTTTTATCACCGTCCATCAAGCAGGAAAGCCTCCAGGTGGATTAGGCTGTGTATGTAAGAAGCTTACAAGGTAGCAGATGTCAAATCTCAGTAAAGGTCATTCTATTAGGGCTATTCACTTTCCAGGCACAGATCTCCTCCTGGACTAGTATAAGTCTGGGACAGAGATCTTGATGTCCTGCCATTGGCCCCCCTGAATGCTTCTTAAGATGAAGAGGTATGTATAGCATACACGTGTGTTGATTAAAGGCTCTCACTTGAAATGGACCACCTGTAAAAACTACACACCAGGGTAGAAAGAAGGACAAATTTCTCCAGTTTCTGAACCTTTGCCCTATTGAATGCTGGCAGAGTCAGTGGATTGCCAAATGAATATAGGGAAGATGCATTAGAGTAGATGACTGTTAGGAAAAATAATAACCTTTAATAAAAAAAGCTCCAAAGAGAGCCAAGATGAGCATTATGATGGCAAACCACATGGGGGCCAAGGCTTTTCAGGGACAGGAAATTCAATCACTGCTGGCCTGAGAGTTGAGAGTGTTGACACGACCTCTGATTCGTTGTGTGACTTTGCCCAAGTTATCTGAGTCAAGATTGGAGATGCATTACTCATTTCTAGGACATTAGTGTCATATGATTCATCTAGTTTCCTACCCGGCCAAAGAGACTTTTCCCATAACAAGGACACATTTGCCTAGATATCAACACTAGACAAGGCTAACACATGCCTTTCCTTTCTGGTGCCATAGTCTAATAATTCATAAACTCCAGCTCACTTTCATAATAAGTAGCAATAGATATACCATCAAGGTCAATGATCATATGAATAGATTTAGTTATCTGCTGGAAATTTTCTAGTTATCCTACTAAGACACTTGTTGAGGACTAGGGGAAAATACCATAATCTTCTATTTGTTCCTTACTAACTGGGTGACCTTAGACAAGTCACTTTCTCTCTCTAGATCTCAGTTTTCTCAACTACAAAATGAGGGGGTTGAACTAAATATTCTCTGAAGTCCTTCCTGCATTTAAATCTTTGATCTTAAGGAAGTAACAGATTCTGGTAAAAGATGCTTTTAGACTAGATGCTCTCTAAGTTCCTACCAACTCTGTGATAATATGTTCTAATTTAACCTGCAATTCTATCATCTTATGCTAAATAATGATTTAATGTTAGCGAACCTTATTAATGCTTGACCTCTTTCCTTTCCAAAATTTGTTTGGGTTTCAATATGAAATTTGTTAGTACATCGAGGAGATCAATCTGCCTTTATCTACTCCAGATAGGACCCAAGAGCAAAGACTTCTAATTTGCTTTCTTTGAGAGAGAAATGGATATTTTTACATAGTGGAACTTCTTTTCTTAGCAATCACAAAATTCATTGGCAATACATTGAGCCTTTGGAGCATTTTTCTTAGGAGGGCTCCTGTCATTGGGAAGTAGTGCCTCTGGATTAAAGCAACATCCCTGTGAAAGCCTGGTGCCTGCTCCTTGCAGGGCTGGCTGTTACTGTTGGTCCTATGTGCCTGTAATTAACTTGGATGCCTGGATGGTGATAGAATGAGTCTGGCCAATGGTTTCCTTCCAAAGAAGGGTTTTCTGGCTGAGCTCTCCTATGACAGCAATGCCAAGTCAGGAGTTGCACAGGACTCAAGAGACGCAGATTATTTGGCTGAACCCTGAGTATGGAGTCTCCACAGAGAAGGCCAATCTGGAACCAAATTGGGATTGTAAAAAGTGGATTTCTTCAGCCACTTGATTCTTCTTTTCCAATGGTATTTTGAATGTTTTATAGCATATTTAGTAAACATGTCACAAGCAATTGCCTGTCAATAGGGCCTCCTATCCCTTTTTTTCATTTTGGGCTTGGGAAGTAGGCTGATTTCTACCATTTGTGTTCCTGTGTGTCCATGTCCATGTGTTTGTGTATGTGCATGTATGTATGCATGTGTGTGTATATTTGTACATATGTTGATAGAGGGGAGGACACTTATACGTACCTGGCAATTCTATAAAAACAGGAAGTCTTTATTTCTCTCTCATCAGATTGGACCCTTTTCCCTTCTCTTGGGAGAGAGCTATGGGATGATATTGACTTGATGGATTTTCCTATTTATATATTTCCCTCGATTTCTGCTTTAATTAATTTTTTTTTTGGCCAATTATTGCAACTCATTTCATAGTCTTTGATTCATTCCCACTTTTATTGCCTTATGCCTAAATAACCATGAAGGAGGTTTTTCCATTTCTTTAACCATATGATAATCCCAGCAGCTTTTGAGGAGTAGCTTTGAAAGAAATTTACATAAGATTTTACTGCTAAAAATATTTTTGATGGTACTCTAGTAAAAGGATGGTGGTGGTGGTGGTATGTGGAATCTTTGGGCAATTTGGACTATTTTAAAATAAATTGTTTTAAATAATCTGAAGTACTGAGAGGCTGCATAGCATAGTGGATAGAGTTGAATGTGGTGCCAGGAACCTAGATTCAAATCCCATAGCTGACATATATTGGCTATAAGAATCCAGATCGGTCACTTTATATCTTAGTGCTCTAAGTAATGTTTCTAAGACTTAAGGTATAGGGAAAGTGCTGGTCTACATTGATAGAGGAAACAACATCTATGAAATCATAGGTCCAGTCTAAGACCCTGGTGTGGAGGAAGGTAGGGGAAAATGGTTATTTTATTGTTAATAGGACTTAACTATATAATCCTAGATAAAATGAGGCACTGAATTAAATTTCAAGTGCAAAATGCCCACCCAAAGAATTTTAATTTCTCTGAATTTGAATTAATTATGGATTTGCATCATCTTTTACATTATAATATGCTCAAGTGTTGTTTTTTTCCCACTTTGACAGATTTCTACTTGTTCAATGCTGAAAAGAATTGTTGGAAATAGAATGGGGGTTAAGAATGGATGGCTGCATGGGAGACATTTTGTACCAAGAGAAAGAAAGGAGATCGAGTACATGTGCTTGTTTACTTCATTTTCCCATTTGGTTTTCACCTCCATATTTAAACATATAATTTACAGGGGGAAGAGGCTAGAACTATGGGTTTAGAATCAATCCATAATTTCAAATCCCATCTCTGCTACTCACTGCGTTTATATCTCCCCTCTGTAGTCCTCATTTTCATCATCTGTCAAAAGGAAGGCTTGAAAAAAAGAGACTTTAGTACCTTCCAAGACCCATGAATTAAAATTGTGAGACCATTGACAAATCCCATCAGTACATAGGTCACATCAAGTACTTTCTGGCATATTTATAAGAATCTGTATAACCAGTTGAAATGAAGGGCTTCTGGTAATCACAATTAAACAAAAGAAAAATAAATTAAAAGGGAACTTAGAGACTTTAAAGGAATAATAATAAAAAACAACCAATGGAGGGAAAGTTTCCACATCCGAATTTAGGTAACACTTCAAGTTTACAAAGCATTTTCTTTTCAACAAACCTTTTTTGCTGATTGAGTTGAATCAAACCATTCCATTTATTCTACTTCTGGTTATCTATAGAGTTGTATGTCAGGAAGTACTTGAAAAGGAGAAAGACTTGCTTTTGAAAGAAATGGAGAAGAAAGTTGTAAAAGTGAATTAGAGAATTTTAGATTTATGGAAGGAAGTCAAGGATTCGATTTGGAGAGGAGAAAGTTAGGACATCTTGAGGAAGTCAAAGGAGAACAATATTAATTGAAAGAGAAGAAAGTCTTAGCCTAAAGACAAATTCAATATTAAAAAAAAAGCAGAATAAGGAGAAAGTCCTGAAAAGGCTAAGGGCTTTTAAGAAAGGAAAAGGTAAGATAATTGAAGTAAGAAAAAAAAAGGAAAATAAATGGTAAAACAAGATAAGAGGCTAGTGAGAGAAGGGGAGAAAATTGGGTGAGTCTCATCAAGTTCTTAAAAGGTGATAAAAGGGTGTAAACATATTAATGTTGTGCTAATGAGGTATGCTTTTAACACCCAGAAATAATTTGAAAACTCAGGACTGGGGATATCAATCAGAATGAAGAAAAGGGGGAATTTTACCATGATTTCATTAAGCTTCTGATTTTTGTATTCTTGCTGCTGCCAAATGGCTGCTGTCATTTGGCAAAATGAAGTCTGGTCTTCCTCCTAGAGTAGGTTAAAAAGCTCAAGAGATTATGTCTCTATGGTCTAGGTCAGAGATTTCAAACACACATCCCTCAGGCAACATGTGACCCTCAACACTCCAGAAGGCTGTTCAGATTAAGATGTAATTGGGAAATATTTAACCAAATAAATAAAAATACAATTAAACATTGATGATATTAATATGTGTGTATTTTTAAGGCAATATGATACTGTACTGATCTTTACTGTTTGGTGATCTCCTGTTTCTATCTAAATTTGATACCCCTGTTCTAGGTAATCAGATCAATGCATCATTCATTAAAGGGAAAAACTAACAATCCAAATACTTCATTGTGGAAGAAGAAAAGAAATGAATAAAGGTCAAATAAGGGGGGAAAACCTGATTTGTTCTTGAAATTTTAATGTAGAGTAGAAGAATGTCATAGAGAGGAGGAAGGGAAGAAAAGTTTAGAACTAAAACATAATACATAAAATTATATAATACCACATAAACATATATTTCTATAAACAGGAATATACATGTATTAATGCACTGAACTAAGTACTTCATAGAGACACAACCATTTGTCCTCTGAGCAATAATACCAATCCATAGAGACTATCCAAGGATTTAGATTAGATATTACTTACGAATAACACCAAGGATGGAAACAGATATTAACTGACTTAGAAAAGTCACCTACTACTGACTTCAAGTTCTATCTCTTTCAGGAGGTTTTAAACATCTTTTTTTTTTCTTTAACCCTTAACTTCTATGTATTGGCTCCTAGGAAGAAGAGTGGTAAGGGTGGGCAATGGGGGTCAAGTGACTTGCCCAGAGTCACACAGCTGGGGAGTGTCTGAGGCCAGATTTGAACCTAGGACCTCCCATCTCTAGGCCTGGCTCTCAATCCACTGAGCTACCCAACTGCCCCCTTAAACATCTTTTTGATCTTAAGAATCCCTTTGGTAGTCTGGTGAAGTCTATAGACCCATTGTTGGATAAATATTTTTAAATGCATAAAATAAAATACACAGAATTTTATAGGAAATGCATTATATTGAGATAAAGTTATGGATTTTGTATATCTAGCCCACAATACAGAGCAAGTGGCTCAGTAGATTCAGGAAGACCTGAATTCAAACCCAGACTGAGACACTTCCTAGGTATATGACCTAGGGCAAGTCACTTTATCTCTGCCTCAATTTCTTCAACTGCAAAATGGTAGTAATAATAGCACTTACCTCTCAGGGTTATAAGATCAAATTGATAGTATTTATGTAGTGCTTACCACAAGATAGGCATTTAATAAATACTGTTTCTTTCTATCCTTGTTTCCTTTTACTATTGATAAGTTAGAAATATAATTCTGTTTCTCTTTTTTTTTTCAGGCACTAATTTTTTATTTTTTTCCCAGTAATATTTCCAGTTTCCCAAAGTTTTCAGTATGGTACATTTAAAATAAAATAGGATTAGAAATCAGTAAACCCTAGTTCACTTCTAATTCTGCCCTTAAGAAATTTTAGACATGTACCTTAATTTCTGTGTCTCAGTTTCTTCATTTGTAAAAATTAGGAAGACAGTAGCTTATGCTTGCCTTCTCTTTCCTTTCATCCCAGTGTGATTGCAAAGCTTAAAATAAATGAAAGGTGTGAAAACACCTCTCAAGGTTAAAGATATCATGTGAATATAAGCAATTATTATTATTTCTTTGAATTTTTTCAAAAGTACTTTCCTATTTTGGGAACAAAATTCTTGAAACAGTTCTTCAATAGTTCCCAGAAATAGAAGTGGGAGTAAGGGGCTTCTCTCTCACCCTTATGTATGTCTTTCCTATAATAAGTCCTCCCTCCTCCCTTCTACCCCAGAGGGGTTTCTTGTCCTTCTGGCATAGGGCTGGAGCAGCTTTGCCCTTCCTTGTGTTGGCAGCTGTCCACTTGCTGCCTCTTGAGAAACCTTGATTGGCCTAATTTTCTAATTCATGGATCTGACATTAAACTTGTGAATTACAGGATTATTCCTAGCAAGTTGCATGTAATACATTTAAATCATATGTTGCACATATAGCAAATTTTGGAGTCTTGCATCTTCAGAATATTGTTTCAAATGGAATTGCAACATATTTGTATTTTATTTTCATGAGGAACATTGGTAATAAGTCATGTCCTTTAATTATCCTCAAAATTGTTGTTCTCAGGTAGAGAATGTCTGGAGTCTAGACACTACATCTGCTCTGTTAAAAAAAAAAAAAGGAAATAACCCCCAAGTTAAGAAAATAAGGACTTACTGTACAATGGAAAGAGCAATAGATTTGGAGTCAGAGGGCCAGGGTTTGAATCCTGGTTCTTTCATTTACTACTCATGCTACTCAGGATAATTCACTTTAATTCAACTAAAGTAAGTATTTATCAAGCATCTGTTCTGTAGAAGGTAGGAGAGGTAGTGTTGTGTAGTGGATGGAGCAGTTGTCCCAGAGTTAGGAAAACTTGAGGCCAGAATCTGCTTCAAACTCTTGCTAATGACAATGTTAACCTCTAAATGTTTATTAATCTCTAAATGCTTTGAGCAAATTCTAACATTTATTTTAAGTCATTGATAAGTTTTAATCTGTGGGAATTCCCAGAATGACATATTAAAAGCCCCTTTGGTACTTTGTGTGTGTAAAAACCTTGACCTCTCTAGGTCTCAGTTTCTTCATTTATAAAAATGAAGGGGTTGGATTAGATGACAATTAAGGCTCATTCCAACTGTAAGTTTATGTTCTTATGGAAAGGCTGGAATAGAACTGATAAGATGACTGACATTGTGGAAAGAGCTCTGGATTTGGTCTTAGAGCCCAAATTGTTAAAAAAAAATTTTTAAGCAACTAATATTATACAAAAAGTTCACAAAGAGAATTTTTTAAAAAATTAATGCTCTCAAGGACAAGACCACTTAATGAACGAGACTATATGCAAACAACCATGTTCATATAAGATATATACAAGAGAAAATGGAGATAATCTTAGAGGGAAGACACTAAAGTGGGATAAGAAAACACTTCCCATAGAAGGTGGGGTGTTAACTGGGACTAGGAAGCCAGGAGATAGAGCTGAGGAGGGAGAGAATCCCTCCTCAGAGGGGAGACAAGACATCTAATTCTATATGTCCAGTATAGATACACTCTTTGAGGTCAGGAGAGAGGTAGGGTTTAATGGATAGATCTGAGAATCATTTGCATAAAGATGATAGTTGAATCTTTGGGAGATGATGCGATCATATAGCAAAATATAATAGAAGGAAAAGAGAAGAGGGTCTAGAACAGAGCTTTGTGTGATACCGTCAGTTATCCAGCTATGATCCAGATTAAGATCCAGCAAAACAGGCTTTGAGTTTGACTTCTACCCATTACTATTTTGGCCGTGGGCAAGTCACTTAGTATTATTTATAACCATTATGACTATGGGTAGGTAAGTTGCTTGCTATCTTCCTTCCTTCCTTCCTTCCTTCCTTCCTTCCTTCCTTCCTTCCTTCCTTCTTCCCAGAGTCACATAGCTAGAGATTTTCTGAGGCCAGATTTGAATCAAGGACCTTCCATCTCCAGGCCTGACTCTTTATCCACTAAGGGACCTAACTGTCCCACTTAGTATCTTTTGTTAAAAGAGATGGTTGGACTGGATAATTTGTAAAGTTCTTTCCAACTCTAAATCCTCTGTCCATAAGCCTAACAACACTAGACAAAATGGTTGCTGCTTGGAAGAACTAAAGGAATTCATAATCTTAGGGTCTTGAGTAAGCCGAAGTAGAATTTAGTTATAGTGATGGTATCATTGAGTTATCTGAATGTTAGTTATTGTTCTTTAATGGGCAGAACTTCAGAGGCAAAAAATAGGACTCACTTTGTCATAGATACTTGTCACTCAAATATCAAGTCGCTCAATCACTATTATTCTTATTAGTGGAATGATTTAAAAAATAACTTGAAACATGGGTTAGCTAGGTGGCATGGTGGATAGAGTGCAGGGTCTGGAAATGGGAAGACCTAAGTTCAAATCTAACCACAAACAAATATTAACTATGTGACCTTGGACAAGTCACTTTTCCCTGTTTACCTCAGTTTCTTCCCCTGTAAAATTATCTGGAGAAGGAAATTATCTGGTAAATCTCTCTGGTATCTTTACCAAGAAAACCTCAAATGGGAACATGAAGAATGGGACATGACCGAAAATGACTATACAACAACAGAAATTTGACTCATGTCATTTAGCAATGGAAAAGGGAAGAATAGGAACCCATTTTTGTGTCTCACTTGTTAGCATGCTAACCTTAAAATTAGACTATTTTGAAACTATGGATATTGGGCTAAAATAATCTCTTGCCTTTTTGAAACCAGGGGATAACAGAAATAGCACTGTTTTTGGAATTGAAAGACCTGGGTTTAAATCCCACTTCTACCATTTAATACCTACAGTATATGATATCAGAGAAAAATTTTAATCTCTTTGGGATTCAGTTTCTATATCATTAATATAAGGAGGTTTGACTAGATACCTTCTAAAGTGACTAAAAGTTCTATATCTATTGATCAATTGTTCAATTAGCAAGTATTCATTAATATCCCATTTTGGGATTGTGTTATGCATAAATCAAAGGTATTTATGATCCCTTTAACGCTCCTTCTACCTCTACTTCTGTGATTATACAAACCTAATTGTTTGAGCTACTTTTGAAAATCATGTCAATATTTTCAAAGAGTTGGACTTCAAAACCATAACTCTGCTGCTATCTCAGTCTGGACCTGGCTTCAAAGCCGGGGCCTCTGGGTCCGATAATATCCAACTACACCAACTGTCTACTCAATCTGATACATCCCTCTGAAAGGCTCATCTCATTGTACCATTTGTGAATTCCTCTTGGAGCTTCCATTTTGTGAAATGGCCCTTCCCATTCCCGCCCCATTTCAGTTCCCTTTTGTGTATTAACTTCCCCCATAGGATTGTAAGCTTCTTGGAGGAAAGCCCTAACTTTCTTTTTGATTATATTTATATCCTCAGTGCTTTCCACAATAGCTAGCACTTAATAAATGCTTGCTTCCTTCCTTTCTAATTAGGGTCATTACAACAAAGGATCAAACATTATCTGAAACTTGAGATAAACTTAAATGAAAACATCTCAGAGCCTTTATGTCAGCTAATGCAGAGTAAAGAGGGCAAAGAGTAGAACAATTTTAACAACACTATAAAAAATGTCTTGCTTTGAAGGCTTAAGAACTCTAATCGATGCAATGATCAAATGTGATTTCATAGTACTGATGATGAAGAATGAAAAATAGCTCCTGTCAGAGAGGAGATGGACTAAATATGCAGAATGAGCATACATTTTTGGCCTTACCAATAAGGGCATTTGTTTTGCTTGACTTGGCATAGTTGTTATTTTTTTCTTCAAGTAAGTGGAAATGGGTGGGAAAGAAAATAAATTTTTTTTTTATTAAAAAATACAATTTAATTTTAAAAATTAAGCCATTAAGTCAGATGCACTCTAAGGGCTCACATTTTCATAGCATTGCAAATTTTGCAGATTTTTCCACAATGTGCATGTGATCAAAGATGTTTTTATAAACATCAAGTGAAAACGTATAGTATCATCACAAGCTTTTAAATGATAGAGCACTTTGCACAGAATCCTATTTCAAATGAAATTATATTGCTTGTGGATTTTGGCCATGGACAAATTAGGTCTTCTAAATTGAGGGGTGCTTACATGTTAAGTTTTCAGAGGAACCAAGCATGGAATATACCATCTGCCCTCTTCTCGCACCCACTATATTTAGAGATATCTTAAATTCTGCCATTATAGATTAATTTCATTTGGATTTATAGGCTTTTTAATCTTTAAGGGTACATTATTAATGCAAATGTTTGAGAGAAGAAATAGCTTTAGACTTTCCAGCACAGATCAGACAGTTGTGGGGGCATCAAGGCAAAAGGAGGGAGAAAAGGGGTACAGAAAAAGGATAGGAGGGTTTCATCGACATACTTTATAATATTGCCCATGTCTGGCTCAGGCCACAGAGTCAGTAGAATAATCCACTTCTCTCTAAATCAATACTAAGTAATCTATGACCCAACAAAGCTTTGAGTTGGATCTCTTCTCTTTCTGAAGGGATGTAAAATTGATGTTTCAGTAGAATAGGGTCATAAAAATAATACCATAAGCCCCTTCAGCACTTTATTTCTATAAATGTCTTTTTTTTGGTTCCCATTAGATAATTCTCTGGTCCCTAATTCTAGCCCTTCAGTATGATGCAGTTTTGGTTTCTTCTTAAAATTGGCAACCCCATTCTAACCCCTGAGGTGGCTGCATTTCAAAGTGATCATTCTGGCTTGAGGGTTCATTTTCAGAATCACCATTTAAAGAAAATACATGTATTGTTTTGTTACTGAGAATTTCTTTGGTATGAGTTTAGAAGAAAAATCAATTTGTTTTGAACAGCTACAATGTAAGGGGCACTGTAGCTGAGTGGATAGAAGGCTAGACTTGGAAGTATGGAAGTCTTAAGTTCAAGCTCTGCCTCTGATACATATTGGTGTACAATCATGAGCAAGTCACTTAATTTCTAAGTGCTGCCCAGATAGTGTTTAAGACTATAAAGTACAGATTAATTGCCAATATATATCAATAAAAGTTTATCACATAGATCATATCACTGATCTAGAACAGAAAAGAATACTAGTCAAAAGATTACATAGAGTTCACAAATTGTGTGTGTGTGTGTGTATATCCTCATAAAACTTGAGGACTGATTACATACATGTGTATATTTTTTCCTACATATATACACATAAATATGTATTCAAACCTCAGTTTTATGTAGCCAATCCTCATTTTTTGTGGGGGTAACACTCTTCTGCATATGATTCTTCATAACAAAACATTAATTCTGATAATATGCACTCTTTCTAGCATAGTAACCATGAAGTAACCTGTAAAATTTAGGGGAGAAGAGAGGCAACTGGACCAGGAGGGGTAGAGACACTCATGCCAGAAAACTATGAAGTAAAAAGGGAAAATATCAATTCCTACCATCTCTAATCTTCCTTTTGGATGAGTGGTTAAAATGTTCCTTAATGAAAATCATATGTCTCAGGGAGTCTCCTACTCCAGCTGTGAACTCAGGGTCCAGTGGGGTCTGGTTCTCCAGGACCAGGAGCAGCTCCAGGACCAGGAATATTTGCAGCTATGTGCAATAGAGAGAAAAAAAAAATGCCTCCCCAGTATACTGGCCAGCATTATAAGTATCTGAACTTCTCTGAACATCTCTTCTGAGGTGATATAGGCATCCTCTCAAGATCAACTCCAAATTAAAACTCATTATCACCCTCTCATTCCTTCACAATCCACCCATCATCTAAACTTCCCTGTTTGTGTGAAGCATACCACCATTCTCCCAGGGTGACATCTTTATTACAATTTCTGACTCCTCCCTGTCCCTCACTCTACAAATCCATTTGGTAGACAAATCTCGTCTTTTCTATATTTACTACATCTCTCATTTTATCCTTTTTTTCTACTCACATGATCAGCACTTTAGTCTAGTGTAATTGATATAGATTTTTAGGTAGTTTTCCTGCCTCATGTTTCTTCCCTCTCAAATCCATAGTCCACATAGAAGTTAAAGTTCTTTTTCTAATGCTTGGGTCTGATCAGGTGACTCTTCTACTCATTATGCTCCACTGGTTCCCTATCTAAGATAATATAAACTTTATATGGTTTTCAAAATCTCTCAAACCTGTCCTCAACCAGCTCTCTAGTATGATTATCTATCGCTCCCCTTCACACACACTATGGTGCAGCCATGTAGGCTTTCTTGCTGTTCCTCAGATACCTCATTTCATCTCCTCACTAAAAGTATTTGCACCAGCTTTTCCCCATTCCTGGAATGTTGTCCCTCCTCATCTCCAACTCCTAGCTTCTTTTGCTTCTTTCAAGACTCAGTTTAAACTCTTATCTTCTGCAGGAAGCTTTGCCTGATCTCTACTATTAATCCCTTCTTTCTAAAATCCCTTTCCATTTATGCATTATCTTGTATTTATAAAATTATTTGCATGTTGACTTCCATGGCCATTGAATGGATACATGAGGTAAGGAAGACTGAAGAGTCAAGGATAATGGGGAGGATATAAATTTGGGCAAATGGAAATATGGTGGTTTATTAAAATGAGAGCTCCTTGAGAGAAGAGACCACTTTTTAAAAACTTTATCCTACTTGGCACAATGCCTGGCACATTGTAACTCAGTGATTCCCAAAGTGGGCGCTACTGCCCCCTGGTGGGTGCTACAGCAATAAAGGGTAGCGGTGATGGCCACAGATGCATTTTTCTTTCCTATTAATTGCTATTAAAATTAAAAAAAATAATTTTCAGGGGGCTAGGTAATATTTTTTTTCTGGAAAGGGGGCAGTAGGCCAAAAAAGTCTGGGAACCACTGTTGTAACTGATTGATAAATATCTGTTGACTGCTGACTCACTGATTTTCCCAATTCCCATCTTCCTTCCAAAAATGACAGTATTTATTTTGTATATATTCTTTATATACTCATTTATGTTCATGTTCTTTCCCCTGATGTAAGAAATTAATGTCAAAGATGGTTTAATTTTTGTTTTCTAAAACCTTAGCATTTAGTACAGTTCTTGTCACATAGTAGGTTCTTTACAAATACTTGATTGATTTTCTGCAAAGAACACCTGGTCCAACACCTTCCCCAATCAATAACTATTTGTCTCCTTTTGTGATTTAAGGATGGATTAAAAAAATCTCAGAAAGAAAATCCCCATTATGTAAATCCTTGTAAATAAAGATTCACCCCTTAAATCGACTATTCTAATAGAGCTCTAAGTCAGTGAGAAGAGGAATTAATCATGAAAAAAGAGGCTCCAGCCCTAACAATTGTGTCATAGATAGTGACACTGTAATAAGAGAGAACTTATGAAACCATCAGAAATTAACCACTTTTTTTCTTCTAACACATGTTAAATTAGCCAGTAAGCCTTGAAGCTTGCATACCTGATGATTAATTTACGTTATTTTGTGTAAAAAAAAAAGAGGTCCTATCATACTAGACTTCAAATGCTAGAGAATTCCACTATGTTGCAATGCTGTCTTCAATTCAGCCACTTTATATTGAAATTTCACACACAATAATTGGCTGACCTTCACAGCTATGGCAAGAAACTAATTAAAGCTGTAAGGCTGTGCTAGCAATGCTTTTGTGTGAAATCCGAAGTTTGGTGATAATGAAATATGGGGTGCAGATGTTATTGTCTTCGATAGACTATGCCCTTGGTTCACACTAATGAAGAACAGCAATTATTAAACAAAAAGTATTTTTTAACCATTAATTATTTTGTGTTGTGATTGCAGGAATAAAAACACAATGGCATCCCTTCTTCAAGGGTCTCCCCAAAGTAATTTTATGGAACTTTACCAGGTGACTTCTTTATAATTAGACATCCTGTTTTCACTTTCTTTGCAATGCTGATTCTAGACCTTTGGGAGCCTTACCAATGACTTGAGGTAGGTTTAGGGAGCAAACTGGTGAGTGCAAGATAGCAATAGTTGTCCATGAGGAATTTTTAGACAGTTACAGCATGACAGAAAATAAATCTTCTTGAATTACTTTATGTGCCAAGCAAATATATGAGTAGAATATGAAAACATTCTATATTCATGTTTTTTTAGGGGGTTAAAATTGCTATGGTCTTTGATTGTGCATTTTGGGAAGAGGGCAGGACTGCTTATTGATTGTTAGTAATTTAAATTCTGGGTAATAGAACCAGACACTCAAGAATTCCGAAGGGTTGTATCATAGGAGATTTTAGTTTTGTAATCCTTAATAAAAAGTAGGTTAAGAAAGAAAAAATAAAATATCTTATAATTGATTCTTAACTATTCAAAGGCTAATGACTCAGTTTGCTTATTTGATTCTCCCAGTATGAATTGACTTTTGGCCTCTAATGCTTATTAATCTTTTCATAGGGGTAGGACTGGAAAGGGGAGAAGAGGTCATACTCACATCCACACATTTTCCTAATTGCTGCCAGGAGAAAGGTTAGGTAGGGAATACATTTAAAGAAAGGACTAGCAATATTCTGTGGGTATTAATGATCTTTTCTACATGTTCCATTTCACATGGATAATTCTAGAAATCTTGGTAGATCCTGAGAGTATATTCTGGGAAGAAGCACTGTCTGGGATATTGTAATGAAGTTTGCTTGGGGAGGTAGGAGATTGGGAAAATTATCAGCTGGAGGATGCAATGGTTATGGTTTCCCAAAGAGTCAGCCTGATGGCCATGACATATACTTTAGATCTGACTGAGAGTACATTTTTAAGTTTTGAAGGTTATGGAGGAAATACTAGAAATATTAAGACAAAGAAAAAGAGAAAAAGAATTCTTTATATATTAATGATTTTATTTTTGTTGCTGCTGTTACTACTACTACTACTACTACTACTACTACTACTACTACTACTACTACTACTACTACTACTACTACTACTACTACTACTACTACTACTACTACTATTGCTGCTGCTGCTGCTGCTGCTAACATTAATATAGTACTAAAAGACTTGCAAAGCACTTTGCACATTTTATTTGATTTGATTCTTGCAATGTGCCTTCAAAGTAAGTAATTATTATCTCCACTTTACAGATGTGGGTACTGAGGATGAGAGAGTCACTTGACCCTGATTCTGGAAAATAATCTGGGGTCTTTTGACATCAAGTGTGATGCTATCGATCTTCCTACCTCTCTTTAGATAGACTTGAACCACTAGCCTCTAAGTTTCAGCTAGAAGAGATTTTACACGTGATCTAGTCTGACTCCCTTATTTTATAGATGAGAAAACGGATGCAGGAAATGTTACTTGCCAAAGGTCACATGAACAGTGACAGGGTAGAGATTTGAAGCCAAGTCTTCTAGTCTACAAACCAGCTTTCATTCCACTGCATCACATCACCTAAGTGGGAAACAGTGTAAAGGAGACATATTCTAGATGAATACTGTTGCTACATAATAGATGAATACTGGTGCCACACAACTTCTCAGAAATAGGTGATTCTAATATCTACCCTTTTAAATCTTAAATGCAAGTCAGTGCTCCACCAGTCAATTTCAAGTGTTCTTTATTTCAAGTTCTAAGAAGTTTCATAATTGTATCTATCCACCTTATATTCCATCGAACAATCTTCCCTTTCTGTTCTTCATTTATCTAGTTTGTAAACCATAATCTTGTCTTGGCTCAGTGGATCCAAACCATTTCTTCTTGGCACATAAAATTGCCTATTGTGTATCAGTCATCCCTATTCATTGCCTCATTTCTATATTTGATGTTTTATCAAGTAATGAGGCACTGTTCTTTTTTCTTCCTATTTTTCTTTGATTTATTGTTTTGTTGATTGCCTAGATTTAAGAAAAGCAGTGGAGAAAATATTAATAATGCAGAGTAAACTTAAAAAGTTTATCCTTTATTGTTTTTCTCCATAGAACCAGTTGTTCAATTTCTACTAGCATAAATCTGATCCTATGGCAGTTGCAGACAGAATTGGGAATAATATGGAGGGGAACTAAATTTATCTAAATGTTTTATGGGTCCACAAAGTTCTAGCTAGCACATATAAGGAATGAATTTGCAGTGACCACCAGAATCCCAATCCCCTCCCACTCCCAAATACAGACTGCTTTATATTGATTCAGATAATATGCCTTTCTCCTGTACAAATCTCAGTTTATTAAGAGATTATGCTGATTTGGGAACTGATCCTTGGTCATTCCTGAGGCTTTCCTTGGCTTCTTGTTGACATCTTGTAGCTTCCATTGTGTTGCCCTACACTGGTCTATCATTCTTTGATTTTGCTGAGAGTAAATTCTTCAGGAAAATATTGAGACGATTTATTTCCTCCAACAGAAGCAAGATTATTTCTAAAAGTATATAGGCCCCTCTCAACTCAAATTTTCCCTCCCTTTTGCTTTTTCCTTCTTTGTACATATGCATATAAGGTGAATTGTGGAGCAATGAGCTCTCTCTCTCTCTTTATATATATATATATATATATATATATATATACACATATATATATATTTATATGTGTGTGTGTGTGTGTGTAAGCTTTTTTACTGTCTTCCCTTTGCAATTCTAGTAGCTATCATTTATATAGCACTTTACATATATTATCTCATTTGATCTCACAA